>NW_028277074.1:35763611-36065000 GCF_059951505.1 Python bivittatus
TATTATTTTGTTCTTTCAAATTGCCAAGATGGCTGAGATGATGATAGATTTAATCCTTGCTTCCATTAATGGTTTTTCTAAATTGTTATATTTTTACTATAAAAATAAAAATGAAGCATTGATTACTATATTTTTATTACTTATAAAAGTAAATTTTCCTTCAAGTAGAGCTTGATTTCCTGGAGACTGTATGGACTTATCCATGTTATTTTCATGGCAATAACACAGATGTATTTGCCTTTGCTTTTTCCAAGATACAATCTCCTATCCAGATACCGGCCTAACTTTAGTTAGCTTCTGAGCCAAGGCAAGTTCTAGCTCTTGTTGCCACCTGCTGAGACTTGAATTGCCCAATATAAAAAAGTATTTTGTAACTGTTTCTGAAATATTAATTATTTTTTAAAGATTAAACAGTATTACTTGAAATTAACTCTTGTTTTACCTTTGTCTTAGTTTTTATATAACATGATAAATTATTAATTATACTGGACATTTAGTTATATAAGTTTTATTATATTTTATAAATATTTATGTTTCAGATCAACATAATGGTTCATTATAATCTTTGTTTTTAATCAATTAACTCAATAGGTCCATGTTATATATAAAAAGAAAGATGGAATATAAATTCAATAAATAAATAAGATGGGAAAACAATGCCAGCTCAGTGTTTTGACTTATTTATAACCCTACACTCATTTATAGGGTCCAAAACGTCTGCTTGCTTTCCTAAACTTATAGTTTACTTTCTCCATTTTTTAAAATTTCTAATACCTGTTAGCCCCATCTCTGCCATCTATAATACATATTATGCATACTTTTCTGTCTGTGTGTAAGAATTTTAAAAATAGTTGGTACAGAGTTTTATAAATTCAGTTTCTTTTTCAATGAAATTAGATTATCTATCCAAACAGACTTGTAGTTCTTTTTGTCTAAATAAAAGAAGCTTCCATTTTGGGTTGTTGTTTTTTTAAAAATGTTTAGGGCAAAAGAATACTAAAATTGAGCAAAATTGTTAAAGTCTAGAATTATTTGGGATGAAAATAAATCTTTACCATGTGAGATCTAAGTTTTGCAAGTGCCTCAAAAATCAGATTGAATAATATTTTAAATGATTAAACTTAAATAGGGTTCAAACTTTCTTTGGATTTATTTAGAGATACTATGAATGAAATATTTATAATCTTTTGGTTTTGTTTTTTTTTATATACTTTTGCCTATTTTTTCCAATGAATGGTATCAGATTTCATGTGGATCCTATTAATATACAAAAGGGGGTCTGAATAAAAAATAACACCAAAGTTTGGTTCTTGCTTCATTTATTTATAAAGTTATTTAACATGCATTGTTCCAGTGTGAAAAATAAATTGCCCCTCCTAATTTGGTCAATTCAGTTAAATGGATAACTGGGACCAGCCCTGACCTATATAAATTTCACAGCCCTTGGCTCCCCCATTCAAAGTAAAATCTCTCCCCAGAGATTCTAGAAGCATATTATGTCCCAGTCACAAAAGTACCTGAAGACTTCTGTTAAAAAAATGACTCTATCAGTCTGGAAGTTTACAAAACAATTTCTAAAGTTCTGGGATACCATTGATTCACAGAGACAAAGTCTTGAAATGGAGTAAATTTGGGACAAAATCACTTCAAGAGTGCAGCATAAAATCATTCAGGAAGTGAAGTCATTCCCCCCATCCAAAAAATAAAATAAAAAAAAAGCCCACAAACAACCCAAGGATTTGCTGACTCCTCTTGCTTGAAAGTCAGTGTTCATGATTTCACTATAACAAAAACATGTAAAACTGGGTTTCACATGAGAGTGGAAAGAGTAAGCCATTGCTCACTAAGAAGAATATTAACATTCATCTCAATTTGCTAAAAATCACCTGGTTGATCCTGGTATGGGTGCTGTTAAGTCTGATAGAAACCAAACACTGCATTCAACATGAATCTCATAGCAAGCATGGAAGTGGTAGCGTTACCCTTTTGAAGCGCTTTGCTGCCTCAGACTTTGATAACTTTGAAGCAAGCATTAATTTGGCTTTATATCAGACAATTATGTAAGAGGCTATCTCTTTGCTAGCTGAAGCCAAAGTGCAAGTGAGTGATCCTTCAAGACAGTGATTTCAAAATATAAGCAAATCTACAAGAGACTGGATGAATAACACATGAATATTTTGGAACAGCCAGGTGGAAATATTGTAGCTGAGCCTGACGCAGGCTGTTCAGGCTAGAACATCCTTAACTGAAGTTAATTGTAATGGAGGAATAGGCCAAAAATAATATAACCACTGGTTATAGAAATACTTGGTGCATTACTCCACTAAAGATGGTGCAACCAGTTACACCATCTAAATCTAAAGGGGGTAATTATTTTTTTCACACTGCCACATTGCAGGTTGGATGATTGCTTATGAAATAAACAAGCACAAAACATTGGTTTTATTTCTTCACTCGGACTACATTTATCAATCAGTGACCCACAGGAAGCAAATATATGTAGAGCTTCAGAAAAACTGAAAGGGTGTGTAATCCTAAAAATTTCTGGCCAATGTACAGTACTCTGCAAAAGTTTTAGGCAGGTGTAAAAAAATGCTGTAAAGCAAGAATGCTTTAAAAAACATATATTGTAATTATTTATGTTTATCAGTTTACAAAATGCAAAGTGAGCAAACAGAAGAAAAACCCAAATCAAATCAATATTTGGTGCAACCACCCTTTGCGTTCAAAACAGCATCAATTCTTCTAGGTACACTTGCACACAATTTTTGAAGGAACTCGGCAGGTAGGTTGTTCCAAACATCTTGGAGAACTAACCACATATCTCCTGCCTCAAATCCTTCGGTCTCTTCATGTAATCCCAGACAGACTGGATGATGTTGAGATCAGGGCTCTGTGAGGGCCAGACCATCACTTCCAGGACTCCTTGTTCTTCTTTACACTGAAGATAGTTCTTCATGACATTGGCTGTATGTTTGGGGTCGTCCTGCTGCAGAATAAATTTGGGGCCAATCACACACCTCCTGGATGGTATGGCATGATGGATAAGTATCTGCCTGTATTTCTCAGCATTGAGGACACCATTGATCCTGACGAAATCTCCAAATCCATTTGCAGAAATGCAGCCTCACACTTGCAAGGAACCTCCACCATGCTTCATTGTTGCCTGCAGATACTCATTATTGTACTGCTCTCCAGCCCTTTGGTGAACAAACTGCCTCCTGCTACAGCCAGATCTTTCAAATTTTGACTCATCAGTCCAGAACTCTTGCTGCCATTTTTCTGCACCCCAGTTCCTATGTTTTCGTGCATGGTTGAGTCACTTAGCCTTGTTTCCACGTTGGAGGCATGGCTCTTTGACCGCAGTTCTTCCACTTCTGGCCAGACTTCTCCAGACAGTAGATGGGTGTACCTGGTCCCACTGGTTTCTGCCAGTTCTGTGCTGATGGCCCTGCTGGACATCTTCTGATGTCAAAGGGAAGGAAGCATGATGTGTCTTCCATCTGCTGCATTAAGTTTCCTTGGCCAACCACTGCATCTACAGTCCTCAGTGTTGCCTGTTTCTTTGTGCTTCTTCAAAAGAGCTTGAATAGCACATCTGGAAACCCCAGTCTGCTTTGAAATGTTTGCCTGGGAGAGACCTTGCTGATGCAGTCTGTCTACCTTGTGTCTTGTTTCTGTTCTCAGTCTTGCCAGGGTGTATGACCTATGACATGGAACTCTCATCCACAACTCACCTTAGTAGTAGAGTTTGGCTGTTCCTCTCCCAGTTTTAAGCCTCCTACAGAGCTGCTTCTGTTTCAGTTAATGACTGTGTTTCAACCTACATATGGAATTGTTGATCATTAGCACCTGCTTGGTATAATTGGTTAATCATATACCTGACTCTAATCCTACAAGATCCCTGACTTTGTGCAAGTGTACAAAGTGTGCAAGTGTAAGAATTGATGCTGGTTTGAAGGCAAAAAGTCACACCAAATATTGATTTGATTTAGATTTCTCTTCTGTTTGCTCACTTTGCATTTTGTAAATTGATAAACATGAACAATTACAATATATATTTTTGAAAGCATTCTTACTTTACAGCATTTTTTCACACCTGCCTAAAACTTTCGCACAGTACTATAAATCATACAGATATGATTGCTTAATTACAATAAAATAAAGAATGCACATTTTGACTCCTTTGTGAGGCATAATTATGAAGTTATGTGTCAGTGCTTGCTTCTGTGTTTGCTTTATTTTCGATTTTTAAACAGCCTTAGTCATATTATCTGTTTAACTTATAATTTCAGGCAGTTGAAAGAATTTTGTAATTAGATGTCAGGAAAGCTTCCTTGACTAAGCAAGAATGATGTAAATGAATAGCATTTAGGGTGAGAGGTGACTGTTTACAGTAAAAACAAAATGAAAAATGCTTGTCTGAATTAAATGGCTGTTTATAATCAGATTTTAGAAAGGTAATAATCCTAAATGGTAAATAAATGTGCACCTAGATTTAACTACCTTGGAAATGTAAAAAATGTTGTTGCTTATACTCTGGCTGTTAAAGATAATAAAATAATTTGTGATAGTTGTGGCAAAACTGCAGTATGTATGGATGCTTGTTTATAACAACATTTATAATTCACTTACATACTTATTACTAATATTGTTTCAAATATAAATGATAAAAATGTTCTTAATTATTGATCTCTGTTTCTAATGAAAGTTAGTAGAAGAATTTAAATATATCACTTATCGTAGGTTGCTTATTGTAACAATACTCCTTCCATAGAATACTTGGGTGGAATGGTTCAGAGTAGATTTTTTAATTGTTTCAGTGCATTCCTCTATATTACTGTGTAGCTGAATGTTGTTTAGCTAGTTACAGTGAGGCCCCAATTCTATAGTAAGTGCTATTATGAAAGTAGACTTCTCTTGTGTTTGGCATCCAAGTGATCATCATCTCAAGCCTATTTTCATCAAGTATTTATTGCCATAATAAAGAAAAAATATAATAATGGTAGCAAAATTCCTAAGTGACATTTGTAAAAAGTGAGGTCTAATAAAAATGTATATGAACAACAAAATAACCCTTTCTTATTGAATTTAATGTTTACTCAGTAACAAATCCCATTTATTTCTGCTGCAGCCTAGAGAATTTTTGAAAATACACTTTTTAAATTACTTTTAAGTAATTAAAAATAGCTCAATTATAATAAATTAGTTTTTTTCACCCTAATACAGATTAATCAAATTAATTAATCAGAATGAATAAAACAACAACAAATGTAAAAAATAAAATAGAAATAATAAATATCCAGTTGCATAAAATACTGTTGTTTTCTTAGCAGTGAGAAAAGTTCAAATCCAATATTATGAATACATGAATTTCTAAATCTGTTAATCTCTATTTCAGCTTGTAGATGAAAGCTGAAATATTATTGAATATTAGAAATAATATTCCCTATTTACCTTTTGTTATTCCTTTCTCATCATAAGTGAAAACGTTAGAAGAAAAGTGAAGTTAAATGTATATCGCATATTTGAAATCTTATACTATGCATTTGAATAGAACAAAGATAATTAATGGTTAAAATAATCTTATTTAGAGCAAGATATAATCTTAGAGATACAGTACTATTATATGGATCCATCTTTTTATTTAGCAGGTAGGTCTTTTTAAAATATACTGTATGCATAACGTGAAGGATAACAAAAAAGGACCAGTGGAAATAAGAGGGTTGAGGATTGGGAATGAGTCCACAAATTCAGGAATGGAGAGGAAGGAAATAATAAAAATTTGGAAACAAAATCACCTTGGAAGCAGCAATGGTTTTGAGGAAAGAGAGGCAGGAGCAATTGTAGTTAAGTGCAAATAATACTGATCAAACAGGAATACCTGCTGAAAAAAAAAAGGAAACTTCATTGTGACTATATTACCATTAGAGCCCATTGAACCTGGTGGAGCAACAGGCAGGGCATGTTACCATAAATGGATTTTGCTTAGGCAATGCCAATGACTGGTAGATCCAGAAAACACGTTAGATCACTTAATAAAGATTAAGCTTTCCTTTAAGTCAAGTTTGGTTTATGGTGACATAATGGACCCATCTGTGTAGTTTTATTGATGACAGTGTGGAATTATCTTGCTGTTGCCTTCTTCTGGAAATGCTTTTTTAACTTCTAGTCTAGCCCACAGGCCAAGCATTCTCTGGAGGCTTTCCCATCTAAATGTTAACAAAGTCTAACCCTGCTTAGCTTCCAAGCCTATACAAGATTGGGCAAGTGTTGTCATCTCAAACACATCAAGAGTAGATGGACATGTTCTGTATAACTAAGGAGGGTTACAATGCATCCAGAGAATTTTAATAAACAGAGTGGTTCATTTTACATTTTAGTTATTGAAAACTATATGCCACAAGTCTTTCTTTTTATTACGTATGACTGATAATGTTCCATTTCATGAGTTTCAGGATGTAGAAAGATTGTGTGTGTGATTTATAGTTTTTTAAAGCATTCATTTTTATTAAACAACATTTAGTGAATAGTAAACTTTTGTGCCTTTGGTGTTGGAGAAGACTTCTGAGAATATCAAGAAAGCAAACAAATGGATTGTTGAACAAATCAACCCAGAGTTCTCACTCAAAGCAAAAATGGCCAGGCTCAAATTATCCTACTTCTGACATGTTATGTGAAGACTTGGCTCTCTGGAAAAGGCTCTAATGCCAGGAAAGGATTAGGAAATAGAAGAGGATGACCAGTTGCACAGTGGATGGACTCAGTTACAGTCGTGATGAGTGCACCTTTGGAAGACCTGAAGGACCAGATTAGGAACAGATTATCATAGAGAAAAGCTATGTGGTCGGTAAGAGGCAACATGGACTTTATGGCACATAATAAAAGTTTTGTGCATTTGTCTTAAGTTGATGATGATACATACATAACATACATACATACATACATACGCAAAACTGACAAAATACATTAAAACCATCTTAAATTACTTTGACAATTCAGATAATGTATGTTTCTCTGGTTATTGGAATGTTTCTCTGGTTATTGGCAGATTGTTACTTTTTTCCTGTATAAGGAGCTCTTCTGGAAAGGTAAAACAATTGTAGATCTGTACTGACTTCAAAAGTAGAGTGCATTTATGATACAATATAGCATACAAAGTTTCTCTCTTTCTCTCTCTCTCTTTTTTTTCCCATGCATTTCATACATGCATTCCATTGACCTGAATTTACTGGCTTGAAGTGTAAGCTATGTTAACTTTTTAAGCAAGAGGTTTTCTACAAAATAGAATTTTCCTAGTTTCAGTAAGGAAGTGTTTATCACACATAATCACCCATAGTAACCAACTTGAAACTAATTAACATATCTAGAGTGCAAAACTCTCAGCTCATTGAACATCAAAAGACCCAATTGCTGTATATGACAACTGAAATTAAGTGTGCTGATCTACCTACTGAAATGTCTGAAACTTAAAGATAGATATAAAAACGCAGTTTGTTTCTACCTGTAATTCATTCTTATAGCATATGATAATCAAAATGTGTATTTCCTGACTACAGAAGTTTTGTTTAAGTATCATCATGGTCAACAGCTTTTGAAGATAGCTCTTCCATGAACATATTTCTTGCTTTTTCCTTCTATATTTTTGTTTGTGGGTATGTCTGCCTTCTGTTTGCTTTTTGAAGCCACGCAAGCCATTTAATCATTGCTATGTATTCTCTAAGAAAAAATTCATAAGCTATTGATCATTTGTGGAAAATAATCACATTCAATTGGGACATAATGTTTATTTTTTTCCTTTTTCTCTGCAAAATTAGGTCAGTGTGGGGAGAAATGGAACAGTTCCAAGGGATATCATGTCATTGAAGCAAATGATGAATCAAACAGCATAATATTTAGAACTCTGGACTTCTCTGCTAATAATTTAATCTCAGACTTCTACTTTGTTTACTCCCTTTAATAAATTCCTTGTCCCTAATCCAGTGCAAATCAAATGCTTCTGTGTATATTTGAAGAAAACAGGATTTCATCTTTTTTCCAGAGTTTAAATCAGAACAAAGATTTGTTTATTCTTGGTATCTGTTGTATTCAGGTACGTCTTTGAACATCACAATTCCTATTAGCTATCATAGCAGTTCAAAGACACATATGTAGCTAAAGCTGAAAATGCAGTAATGCTTTAATTGAGTAAAGCCAAGGTAGAATGAGAGCATATGGAAGAATAGGTAGGTCAGTACTGTTGAGAGTATCATCTCTCAGTGAACCTACTTTAGATGTCCGTGGTTTATATAATTTCTGCAGTATTTGACAGGCAGTCACAAGTCTCTAAAAGCATGGCTGGGTTGGTCTGGCTGACCAATATTTCTGGATTGGTATATACTTGGTTCTTGAGAATACTGTTGTAATATCCCCTCCCCACCCAAAGAGCACCTAAATCATAGGATGCCTTACAGAATGCTATGGAACCAAAATACATAGTATTTTCTCTCATGTCTAATGTTGAACAGCATTATTTTATTTTACTTTATTAATTTATGGTTGGAAATTGAATAAAAATAGAAGTGCAATGCTGTGCATATTACAAAACATAAGATTTCTTTGGCTGCTATGGGTAATCATTTTGCTAAATGGTGATCAGGCCCAATACCTCCTGACCACAGTGGCAATCAAGCAGATCCCCACTGTGTTCCTTGAGATTTTTGGTGAGATGTCTGCAGGTAGCAAGAAAGTAATATTTATAGCTCTCCAACCATGCAGTATGAGAAAAGTGAGAATATAAGCTATGCACACCAAGTACAGTAGATGGGACAGTGGAAAGAAAATCCTTGGACCAAGCACTTATTTCAGAGCAAAATTCTTAACTAGGTGCCAGAAAGCAGCAGAATTACTAGCTGGAGCTGCTCACAACAATCTTACCCAGTTTATCCTCTGCCACTTCAGTTTTTTCTTATTTGAGAGACCTTCTGCATTCAGAGCAAGGAAGAACTTTTAGAAGGGGTGGTCATTTTTATGTTTAGCCATTCTGAATGCATCTACTAGGTTAGCTAGTAAGTTGAGTCATATTAATGCATCTATTAGGTTAGTTAGTTGAGTCATATTCTTTATCAAAATATGTTTTTAAAAGTTTCTTGGTTGGAATCCTACATCCTGGGGTGGAACTGTGTTTAGAATAGTCTTGCACACACTTTAATATTTAGGGTTTCATGAGCATTCCTCTCGGGTTCAAACGACTATTTGAGCAGTAGCCACTGGAGCATCTGAAGTATAGGCTGAACTTACCAAATGCTGTGGCAATCATAATGCACAATATTTTCTCCCAAATCTAATGCTGAATGGTTAATCTCTTATTTACCTCTTTTACAAAATAGAAATATATCTGCAAAAGTTATTTTTGTTTTGACCATCTGATTTCTATTATTTTGTGAAGCCATTTCTTTCTAGTACATTTTATTCTTTATGCACAAGGCCTAATTGTTCAAAAAAGAACTTCAGTTCCTGCAAGTTAAACAACCACCAATCAATACATTGTAAAAAAAAAATCCATATGGGCAGCTACGTAAAATAGCCTTTCTCTGTCCATTCCCTACTAGTCTGTTGGTAGAGAGTACAGAAATATAAGGGGAGAAGCATATGCCACAACAAGTAAGAGCAGTCTCACCCAATTTAGCTTTGATTCTCCCAACCTCTTACCTTATCTCCACCTGCTAATAACTGGCATGGAGCCTCCAACAGATTTCTACCAAAATTTTTTTTGCCTGCTTTAGTTTAATAAGACTAATTACTGAATCTAGGCTATGAAAACTTAACATTATGATACAGACGCAGGAAATAGTAACAACTACTTTAATCTTGAATTTAAAAGCACATTACCATCTAAATTAATTGGGAAAGAACTAATTCAAGGTAACTTCCTGTATTAGTCATTTTTAGACACATTTTCAGAATAAATACTTTTAAAAAAAAAACATTTGTCATTTCTTGTAAAATTACTTAGAACTGATAGCAGTTTTGTTCTTAAATGTACTGTGATAGACTGTGTCGTAACGTCTTGTTTGATAAGGTCAGAAAAATTGTAGAAAAGCTAAAAAATAAAGAACTGGTTGTCTTAGACAAGAGCAGGAACATCAGATGTCTTTACCATCCTTGAAGGGATTTTACCAGATGTGTGCAGCATTCTTTGGAGTGTTCCTAATAAGGAAAGTTTGTACAGTTACAGAGCAGTTATGCATTAGTATAACCATGTGGAAAAGGATTTTCTTTCAGAGGAGGGGAGAGATAACCACTCCTTGTATTGCTTCAAAACAATATCATTGGAATAACCAGCATTTACAGATTATCCTTCTTTTTTCTCATATTTGGCACTATTAGACTCGAAATCCATTAAAAAATCCATCTCCATTTCTTTTTAACTCTTACAATTGATGATCATAAAAAAATGTGGCAAGTAAAGGGACTGTAGGAGTTACAGCTTCAGCTGTTTTTAAGATATCTGATATACAAGGCTGCAGGAATATTTATGTGACTCTCATGGATTATTCGTCAATGTGGCCTTTGTCAAGCTATTGAACGTCGGTGGAAAATCAGATTTTGGTTAATGGGTAAGTCATTGTTTTTACGTAGCTTTGATTGCATTGTTTGAGGTTGATTTTTATTTTGTTTTAATTTTTAACAAAGCAATTAATAAAAATACTCCATTCAGATAATATTTTCTATTCACAATGTTTTTCTTGCTTGGTAAGAGAAACAGTTCTACCTACCACTTAGGCAAAGAAGTCAATAAACAGCACATTTTCAAAGAACTTTATTTTTGTCTGTTTTCATGATCTTGCATGTACTGCTAACACTCCAGAGAGGGGCAGAAGTCCTTCAGTCAGCAGGAGTATTGTGTAATTAAAGTCAATTATATGACTAGACCATGCTAAAATTTTTATCATCTTTATAACTGAACATGTAGACTCCATTATTCTAGTTACCAATGGCTGCCAGGTGGGGCATGCTAGACATTTAATTATACTTAACTGCAGGCAGTGTTATAGCTCAGTGTATGCAGAACTTTCCTCCACATTTTATAAATCATTCTAACAAAAGAAAATCAATCAGGACTAAATACCAGCTCTGACCTCTGCATTTCTAGTAGCCCTATGAACTTTTTATGAAAACATACCAGTTTCTCTCTGTTTCAGTCAGAGAAAAAGAAATGGTTTCATGTTGTCAGAAAATAGAACACTTGCATAACATAACTTAAAATATCCTTGGCGTTTGTATGTAAAGGTCCAAATTGTACTTGAGAATGTGTGTTTCATAGAGCTGTACAACCTTTGGTATTGGATGGAATGTCTCCCAACTTTGCCCAGTATTAGAATAGTGCGCCATATGATCAGCCTGAACTAAATCTTTGTATTTATAACTTTTCTCCGAGTGTTATAGTCCCAAATTAACTCTCATCTCCTGGCTAAAGTCTTGGGAGTATCTTGTAACATTAGGAATTGTTTCTGTTTTCCATAACACTTGGAACTTTTATGGGCTCTTTTTTTCCTTCTCTTTGTCCAAGATAAATGTACTGTTTAGAACAAAGACTGAAAATAAAGGACAATATTTAAATTATTTGATTTTTGGAAATATGGTCTATGCTAGTTGTTTTCTAGAGGATCTCAGCTCGGCCTTGGGGAAGAACAAAAGATGATCCTTCAGAATAATGTCTTGAAGTTGACTTAATAATTTAATAAAATGCATTGAATTGTTACCCTTGATTATGGTTTGGCAGGATTAAAGCAGCCAAATCTTATACATACCAATTGCAGGTCAACAGAAATGTGTTCCATCTAGTATTTTTTTCTAACTCTTGATAGATGATGATAAAGTCTATATTCACTGATAGTAAAATTGCCTGTCTTTTATATTAAACTATATACATTAACCTGGAGTATAGAAGATAATGACATAATACAAATTTAGCATGTTGTGATTCTATGTGATGTTATTTCTTAGCTGACAATGCTATAATTGAAATAGTTTCATGATACTTGATTTAATTAGCATAACATTGTAATTTCCACTTATTATGTTATTAACTTCCATTAACAATAGTGTGTTTATTTCTGTAGAATTTGTAAACATAACAGATACCAAAATAAAATCCTTGGAGAAATAGAAGTAGATAAAAAATGAATGCCTGAGGAATATTCACCCAGTATAAATCAAATAAATGTCTCATCTGTGATATTATACATACATTTTCTACAGATTAATTTCTTCTTTGATTTTTGAGGATGTTGTCAATTGAATTTAGATTGTATAGTGCTATGAAGGGCCTGGTTGCTGATGAAAGGAAAAATGTCATACTTGGACAAAGCCTTAGGATCCAGGGTTGATTAGCTGTTTGTTTTCAATGTTTCAAGTATCCCTCCATCACATGCACAGTTTTCTCATAAATAGTAAAAAAATTAGAGGAAAGCCTCAAACTCAGAAATAATTTATATAATCAACAGAATATTTTCTTAAATAAGGTAAAATGGAGAAATTGTAGAATGTGCAAATGCTGATAGAAAGATAAGTAGGTAGTATGTGGTCTTCTGTGAAGAATGAATGTTTGTAAGGAATTAAAATAACTAAGATTGTGCTTCTGCCAGTTCGTTATGTGGAATTGGGAGTTGAGTGTCAGGAAAAAAACATTAAGTAGAATGCAGTTCGATGAGCATTTAACAAGTGTGTGTTTTAAAACAGTAAGAGATAAGATCAGGAATGAATGGATGATAAATGTATATGGATTGACTACAAAAGGGAATGAAGGGAGGAGGAGGAGGTAATTTGGGTATGGAGAAAATTAAGAAGTACTGAATTGCAGAACAAATTAATGAAGCAGAATAAATGGTTCAAGAGGACAAGGAAGATTGAGAAAATTGGATGGAGCTAATGAGATCTTCAAAAACAGACAGTTGAGAAATTTAAACAACAAAAACAAATGCCTTAAGTGGTGGGATGGACAAAATGGAGCAAGGATGGTTTGTAAGGCTAGAAATGTATGGAGAAAGTTAGTGAATTAGATTGGTGAATACTAGAATTTCCTTTTCTTGTGACTTTAATTTATTTTCAGTATACTCTTTCTTACTTCTTTTATGCATTTTTCAGAAATTGCAAATATCAAAAGAGAATAGTATGAGGAGTATGTACGTGCACAGATCATAAAATATATTTTAGTTTGCATCAAAAATGGTAAAAAGTAAGAATTTTTTGACAAGCAATTCATTAGATTATAACTACTGTGATTACTGAGTTGCTTTTACATTTCAGTCATGTGGCGATAGGTTTATTCCTTGACTATGATCTAAGTTTAGGCAAGGTTTCCACTACTGTTCTCTATCATGAAGCAAACCTATACTGAATATGTTAGGAATTTTAATTAATGTGTTTTATTGATCTTATTCATATAAATTAAATGCCTCCATAGATAGGTACTAATTTCACAAAGTTATATTTGCTATACTAAATTATTGGTTACCTTTACTATTTTTCATGTAATATTTATGGACAGTTGCATAGGCATAGTCAAAATAATTAGTGTGGAAAGAAGCCATTCGTAGAATGCAATTTATATATTTGATGCCTTGACTCCTGGTATCTGCCTGGACAAGGCAATGTTTTCAGAAGTGGTTTGCCATTGCCTCTTTCCTAAGAGTGACTGGCCCAAAGTCACCCATAAGGCAGGACTAGTACAGTACAGGTAGTCCTTGACCTACAACCATTCAGTCAGTGACCTTTCCAAGTATGAATGAATGGTGGCTTTGGAGTTCCGGACGTCACAGCACCCCCGTGGTCACATGATTGTGATCTGGGTGCTTGGCAACCTGTTCGTACTTATGACCAGTTGTCAAGGACCCCGCGATCACATGATTGCCATTTGCAACCTTCTGCAAACCAGAAAGTCTGGGAGGCTGGCAGAGGAGGTCCCAAGTCACTGTGGAAGTCTCCCCTACCCATGTAACCTCTTACAGCCCCTCTGCGCTCATGCTGCGCCGGCCACTCACACACCCCCTTGCACCCTCCCCAACCCGTGCCTTGAGCATCCAACCTGCACCTTGCGCACCCCTGCCACCAACCGTCACCGTGTATCTTGCACACCCCCACCCACCTGACCTGGACCTTCTTTCACTCACACCCTCATGCATCCTCCCTTTCCCATATGACAGCTCTCACATACCCTGTGCACCCGACTCACACCATGCCTCTCATACCATCCCCAACCCTCCCCGATCTGTGTAGCACCTCTTGTGCAGCCTTACACTCCCTTCCCAACCCTCCCTCACACCTGACACATGCCACACTGCTCACACACCCTCCCCAACCCACCCCCACGCATGTGTCCCCCCCCCCCCACCTGGCAGGAGCCACTTACCTGCCTTCAGGCCTGGGACTTGCAACTTCCTACTGGCTTCCACACTGACTTTGGTTGTGGAATGCTGGCAGGAAGTTCCCTCACCTAATGGACATGGGATTGAACTAATGACAGCAACCGGGACTGCAGGCATTGCCATCACTAAGCAATGTAGTCACCTTTATGACTACATTCTTAGCAATGGAAATTGTGGTCCCAATTGCCATTGTAAGTCGAGGACTACCTGTATTCTGGTTTCTAGCCTGGTGCCTTTAACCACTATACCAAACTGGCTGGCTGTTAATACTATTGATGAATTTATATTTACTTCTCACTGTTTTTAAGAATTTGCAGTTTATTATGATTTAGCCTTGTAACAGTTCCTTAATTAAAAGAGATTACAGTAACAGAGCATTCGTCTTCAGCTGTCCATTGATACCATGTTTTCTTTCTCTAGTACCTACACATGAGTATTTGTATGGAGTGGTGATTTCTGTCAGGTCCCAAAATAGGATGAAAGATTTACTTCTACTTTTGCTAAAAGGTCAGAAATTATGTAAAAATATTTCTACTAAGACAGGAAGATTGTAGTATGAGTTTATCTGAACTTATGCAAAGCGCTTCTTTCTTTTCATCCACCTTTTGGCATAGATGCTGGTGTTTCTGATTATTATGCCACTAAGAAAATATTACTCTAGCATGTTTCTTCCTTTCTCCCAAAGATCACTACTGCACATTTTTCATTTTTCCAAGTAGTTCTTTTCAGAGTTCTGGTACTGAATTTATCACAATCGACTCTCCCCCCAGTTCTAATACAGAATGAAGTCATTACAAATGAGGCTGGGAATGCAGAAAGGCTGGCTGGAAAGGTTGGGAAATAAAGGCGAGGTTGAAATTGTTCTCCTGTCCAGCCTGCCAATCAATTTACATACCCAGCCTTCCTCTTTTTCTGCAAAATCAGCAATTGAAATAAAATGGAAGCATCTTGTTGACTGAGAGGAACTTGGAAAGAATTTATTCTCAGGATGAGGGTGGGAACTGTGTCTGTGAAGGATAGCGTTAGGGAAGAAAGCAAAACACACCGAGTGGGACTAGCTGCTCTAGGCTTGGAGAAAGTCCAGCAGCAATAGAGAAAGTCTGAAAATAGTTTAGCTAGCCCTCCTTTAGTCCAGCAATCACATCTGCAATATTCATGGGAGGGTATGAGGGAAAAAAAAAGCTTTCATAATAGAGAAAATACTCCTAAAAATCTACTTCTTGTTTTCGTTTGCTTCATTTGACTGCTTGTCAAAATGAAACAAATATGCATATCACTGGCCTGTTGACAAATGCATTGTTAAAGATTGCCCCATTCTGTTCCTTAAAGAAATGTACACAGTCAAGAAATAATATGTGCAGCATAACGTCCAAGCTGACCTGAATTTCATCACTTTAACAATAATATATTTTTCCACAATGACATCTTATTTTGTTACATGTTCAAAATCTGGATCTATCATTGAAATGAAGGCATTAGCATGAATAGGAACAAATTGGCTGTCAAAATCTAGGCCAGTCTTCCTGGAATGATATTCAAATGTACTGAACTTTATTTTCCATTATCCATAGCCAATGACCACTTTGGAAGACATTTCAGTTGATCTTTATATCAAGCAGCTATAGAACTACTTAAAATATATTGTTATGGAATTACATCATTACAGAAGTTTGTTACAGTGCAATGATTCTTTTAAAGTGCTAAAATGGAACTGGCCAAACAAAAAATAGATTGAAGGAAAAATAAATGGGTAGAGGTTTTGATCTTAATAAACATGTTCTTTTTTTATTATTATTTAATTCATTTGCTTTAGCAACTGAAAAAGTTGATCTTGAAAAAGTTAAGTAGGGTCAAACCTAGTTAGTTCTTACATGGAAAACCACCAGGAAATTCCAGTGCCTTAGAGTAGTTGGGGGAAAAAAAACTCTCAGAAGGCAATGTCAAACCACTTTTGTACTGCTGCCAAGAAAGCTATTTTGATGTATCTGTGTAGTCACAGAAATCAAGCTCTGGTCAAATGAGGCTTTAGCTAAAATCAGTGGCTCAAATCAGATGTTATTCTGTGATGTTCAGACCCTGTACCAGGAATTCATGGACCTTTGTACTTTAGATAAGTATATACAGTTGCAGGAAGTGTTACCTAGAAGTTCTATCACAATGGTATATATAATTCATCTTCCTTTAAGCTGTCAGAGCAGAGAGATGCAGATGTTAAGTTATTCCCCCATGTATGGGGTTTTATATGGCTTCCACCTATTTTTTTATACAATGTATATTCTGTGTGGTATTTTCAATCACATTGACTACCATGAGATACCATGTGTATATAGTGCACCGTATGTAGTCATATAAAATGCAAAGGTCTGTGAGTTCAATTCCTGGAAGAGGTTTGAACCCCATAGAATAATATCTGGTTACCTAAGTCTAAGGTCAACAAGGATAAAGCTGATAAATGTAGCTGAAAATACCACACAGGTTATACACTGTATAAAAATTGAGAAATTTCTGAGAGGGATGGAAGCCGTGTAAAACTCTGCACGTGGGAGCATGACATAATGAATCATCTTTATATCTCTGCTCTGAGAGCTTAACAGAAGATGGACTATATATATATCATTGTGATGGAGCTTTACCTTAAATGAGTGTTTTGTGGATAAGCAAATTTTCATTAATAGACATTTGTCAATACAGTTAGTCCTTGGGTTACTGTGATGGAATGGAATTATGAAGGCCAGACTCAGGGAGAAAAACATTTTCTTTCATCTCCTGAGGTGCAAGGGAGAGATAAGAGGATGAGACTGGCACCTTCCTGAGGAATTCACAATGTTGTGGCTGGCATTACTTGGGAGCTGGGGTTTCAGTCTGGGAAGATTCTTGCTAGAGGTTGTAGCTAATAAACATTGCTGGACTGAATTTACATGGTCTCTTGGAGTTCCTTGGGCTAGGCCTGACAGTTATGGCCACTTGTTCAGTAACTGTTCAGAGTTACAGTCGTGTGAAAAAGAAAGTACACCCTCTTTGAGTTCTATGGTTTTACGTATCAGGACATAATAAAAATCATCTGGTCCTTAGCAGTTCTCAAAAGTAGGTAATACAGCCTCAGATGAACAATAACACATGACGTATTACACCATGTCATCATTTATTTTACCAAAAGAAAGCCAAAATGGAGAAGCCATGTGTGAAAAACTAAGTATGATTCAATAGCTTGTAGAACCTTATGATTCAATAGCTTGTAGAACCACCTTTAGCAGCAATAACTTGAAGTAATTGTTTTCTGTATGGCTTTATCAGTCTCTCACATCATTGTGGAGGAATTTTGGCCCATTCTTCTTTACAACATTGCTTCAATTCATGGAGGTTTAAGGGCATTTGTTTATGCACAGCTCTCTTGAGGTCCCGCCACAGCATTTCAATCAGGTTGAGGTCTGGACTTTGACTGGGCCATTGCAACATCTTGATTCTTTTCTTTTTCAGCCATTCTGTTGTAGATCTGCTGGTATGCTTGGGATCATTGTCCTGTTGCATGACCCAAAGTCGGCCAAGCTTTAGCTGTCGGACAGATGGCCTCACATTTGACTCTAGAATACTTTGGTATGCAGAGGAGTTCATGGTCGACTCATTGACTGCAAGGTGCCCACGTCTTGTGGCTGCAAAACAAGCCCAAATCATCATCCCTCCGCCACTGTGCTTGACAGTTGGTATGAGATGTTTGTGCTGATATACTGTGTTTGGTTTTCGCCAAATATGGTGCTGTGCACTATGGCCAAACATCTCCACTCTGGTCTCATCTGTCCAAAGGACAGTGTTCCAGAAGTCTTGTGATTTGTTCAGATGCAACTTTGCAAACCTAAACCATGCTGCCGTGTTCTTTTTAGAGAGAAGAGGCTTTCTCCTGGCAACCCTTCTAAACAAACCATACTTGTTCAGTCTTTTTCTAATAGTACTGTCGTGAACTTTAACATTTAACATGCTGAGGCCTGTACAGTCTGAGATGTAACTCTTGGATTTTTTGCAATTTCTCTGAGCACTGCACGGTCTGACCTTTGGGGGAATTTGCTGGGACGTCCACTCCCGGGAAGATTGGTAACAGACTTGAATGTTTTCCACTTGTGAATAATCTTCTTCACTGTAGAATGATGGACTTTCAGTTGTTTGGAAATGGCCTTATAACCCTTCCCAGACTGATGGGCAGCAACCAACTGCTTCTCTAAGATCATTGCTGATGTCTTTACTCTTTGGCATTGTGTTAACACACACCTCAATGCTCAAGACTAGCAAGCTCCTAAAACTTTGGCTTTTATAGAGGTAGTCTCAGCATCCTGCAGTCATGTGATTGCAATTCAGCGCTTGGCAACCAGCTCACAGTTTCAGTGGTTGCAATGTCCTGCAGTCACATGATTCCCATTTGCCAACTTCCCTGCCAGCTTCCCACAAGCAAAGTCAATGGGGAAGCCAGCAGGAGGTTGCAAGTCACTCCTGCTTATGCTGCTTTTTCTCCCTGAGGAACTCCTGGGCAGCATGGGGATCTTGTGCCCAGTAGTGTCCACCGTACTCCGTAGCACCAGTGCCCACCCATCAGCCTGTACTCTGTAGCACTGGCACATACATCCACCCTCCCATAGCTCTTGTCCACTGTCCTGATTGCCTGGGACGCAGTTTCAGTGCCTCTTCCCACATCGCAGTCACATAAGGTCCTTGCTTAACGACCCATGCAATCCTCACTTAATGATGCAATGGGAAGCGCCGGATTGTCCTCACTAAGAAATTCCAGCCCCAATTGCCATTGTAACTCACGGACTATCCGTATACAAACTACGTATACTCAAAATTCCAAATATATGCATTTGTTTAAATTGATGTATAAAATAGATACATTCATTTTTAATTTTAAATGTGCTTTCCAGTCCAAAATGTTCTGAAGTATTATATCTGTATCCACTGATTAAGGTTCCATGTATTGCTTTCACACTTCCTAAAATATTTTCATAAAAAGGAATGTCATTCTGAAATAATAGGTAAGGGTACGTGAACCTTACTTATTATTGCAACTATGCACAAATGTGTGAAAAAGTATAACTTGCCACTGGTTTGGGAAGGAAACAGCTCTGCACATATACATGGATATTCTGTTTAGCTTAATTGCAGGTATTGAATTCAAATAGCTTTCTGTCAGCTGTTGCCCATACACAAGAGACCTGTAACTTCCATACTCTCCAGTCACTATGGGACCAACTCATTGGGAGGGTGTACAGATGGAAATGATTAAAATAAGACTAAGCAATATAACTATTAAAATGTGCTAGAGAATGAAATTTTAAAAATATTTAGGCTGCTAAACTATGGTGCTCCAAATGGTTTGGAATTGTAATTTACATTGTTCTCTGCCATCATCCTCAAAATTTTAGTCCCAGCACATTTGAGGGCCACAGATAGGGAAAGAGTGATTTAGCCTTTAATTTTGATAAAATCCTTATATCTAGTCTCATATTTCAGATTAATCAGTACCAAAATAAGCACAGATAGCAAAATAAAGAGAATGAGTTTTTAGAAACTGATTAGGAATCCACAATTTGGTATTGTGTAGTGTGGGCCTTAGAAGTTAGCGTAGCCCTTACAATAGTCTAATGTAGTCTTTCACAATAGAAAAAGAGGTCAGTTTTGAAGGAGTGAAAACTTGCATGTTGGTGATGCATCTGTGGACCTGTATTCTTGGTAGGTCCCCATAACTGATTCTGTGTGCCAATCAGCTTCGCTTCTTTTTTTCTCCTTAATCTTGGACTTTTTTTCCTTCAATTATGTTTTCTATGGGGGTGGGGGGGAAACCACAAATGACATTTTACCTTTCTCTAAGAAATAATTATGTAAAGTATATGGTAAACACAATTGCTTTTTGTATACCTTGTTGTACAAGCTTTATTTTATAGCCCCTTTTATGAACAGTGTGAAATTTTATGTTATTTTGTCTGTTTTAATAGTCGGGTTGTAGTTTCCAAATAAAGCAGCAACTAACAATAAACATTTCTTAGTCATATTAAGTAGATCATCTGATTCAAGTGTTCATAACATAAACTTTCTCCAAAATATTTTGACAGATACAGTCTCTACAAACAACATCACAATAACGTTAGACTGACTGAAGAAAGAATTCCGAGTCCATGACAAAAGTTACCACATGCATGGTTGCTTCGTAGTGCAGTTGGGAGTACATGAACAATAGCAAAATATTTTTTCTTTGGTGTTCTTTTCACAGAATTGAGGGTTATAATTATCAGACTGCCAGTGATAATGGATAGGACTTAAGAAATAATGTAACTCTGGTGTATGGTATGGTATGCCATGGTATGGCATGGCATAGGACAGCTGAGGTAGAACATTCCTGCACTGAGCAGAGCTTGGACTAAATAATTTCAAAGATCTCTTCCAAATTTACATTCTGTTATTCTTTTGATGGATCTTAGTCTTCTAGGAAACCTTAATAAGCTGTCTTCAAGATGGTAAATTAATACTTTTGCTTTTATGATACAAAATGGTTGTCCAACAACTCTAGAATAGGCACAGCTTCCTTTAAAAAATACTCTTTATTGCACCAATTCATTAGTGAATGTTGCGGGATACCTCATGTACAACTTCTATTTCTTTTGAACAGTTACCACCCACTAAAAAAAGCCCTTTTGGTGATTTACAAAATATAGAAGTATAACTCTAAAAAATAAACATTAGATTAAAATCTCCAAAGAATATAAACTTGGAAGCCACAATAGAACAGTATAACAGTACAATACCCCCAGCAGAAAGTTAAATACTGGTGATAATAACAAATCTGATTTAACTATCGCAGTTACAAAATACTTGTGTAGCTGGTTTTTTGGAGCAGAGTTTCATTAAACATTCCATGTTGCATGTGATTTAAAACATACAAAATGTATTTTTTCATGCTTTTTCATGCATAGTATTTGCTCTAAGGCATTTTTGTAGATTCACATTAAACTATTAAGAACACATACTGAATGTAACAGCATAAAAATGTAGCGCTTCTGACTTTCAGTCAAAAAACATTTTATGGTTAGAGGTGGATGTCCTAGTTCAAGTTGGTTGGTTATGATTTTTTTTTGCTGTATATTAAATGCTGGCTAATCTTGTTGAAGTAGTAAATATAGTCTTATAAACTACTGTCTGAGCCATGATGTGCCCACAGAACATGCTATCTTTTTGAATGCATACAAAAAATATATATGTGAAATACAAGGATAATGTAAATACATCAGTAACGTAATGTGAGTTTAGACACTCAAATGTCTATAAATTCATGGATTAAAAATACATGTAAAACAAAATAAGAATTTAAGGTTCAAGCTTGTAGTTTTGACTAAGCAAATCTTTTTCAATATCTAAATTAGCAAACCAAGTTAAGGACATCATTGCTAAGCAGCTAGACTCCACTGTACTGATTTATTATTTTGATGAAAAAGTAAATTAAGCAATGCTTACTTATTTGGATTTATTGGATCCCATTGCATTTATATAGAAAAAGAATGAGTAACATGTGTTTTGGCAATATCCTAAAATTATTGTGTCCTGGGAAAAAGTAATTACATATATTAATTTGACTTTAAGGCAAAGGTTAATATATTTGGATGCCCATATTCTTTTCCAGTGGGGCAAAAAATAGTTGAGGTATACCTATGATGAAAATTACAGGCCTATCTCATCTTTTTAAGTGGGAGAACTTGCACAATTGGTGGCTGACTAAATACTTTTTTGCCCCACTGTATACTATAACATAACATGAAAATTGATAACAACAGAAATGGATTCTCCGTGCTGTTACTGTTTTTAACAGACTTGTCCTTCAATGTTGGAAAGATAAATTTGTGGCTCCAGTTACTCAGTGGATTGAAGATTTGATGTTATTTGCAACTTATGAGTTGCTTACAGATGTAGATCATGTATAGACAATTACAATAAAATATGATCATTCTTTACTAAAACTTCATAGAGAGTGCATCTTTATATATATAATTTTTGTTGTTTCATTGCTTCACTTTTTTTTATTATTGCTTTTCTCTTTGTTCTGCTTTATTAAATAAATAAAACACTCTTCCCCTTAAAAACTTACCCTAATCCATTATCAATTGTTTACAATAAAATGTGATACACTTCAGTAAAAGTCTGATTCAAAATTTCACCCCCACTTCCTTGAACATACAGTGACATCTTAGTGAAGATGCCTAACAATTATTTTACACTTTCTCCTGCATAGAAAATTTCTTTCAGTTGGTGCAAGATTTAAAGTAATTAATATGTGTCCCTTTTTCAAATAGAATAATAAAATCATAAAACTTGAAGGGACCATTTAAACAATCACATCCAACCCTCTGTTCAGTAGAAGCATTCCCATTAGATGGCTGCCAACATCCACATCAATACATTTCTCCACCATATATAAAACCAGGCTATTTTTTAAAAAATCTGAAGTTAGCCATATTCCTTTATTTGCTGTCTCAGATCTCAATGTTTTATCACTGTGTTACATTATTATATTTCATCTGATTTTATTTTTATATCTTTTTCTTTATTCTTTCTTTGGAACTTGCATTATTACTGCTCTTTGGTCTTAGATGATAAATAAAGTTTGATCCATTTTTTAAAATGGATAAAGCAAATTAAAATTGAATGTCATTGCAGGCAAATATGAAGTATGTTTTAATAAAGCCTGAGACATATTTTTAGTGTGGTATAAGTTTCAAGGCCCAAGTAGGTGGCAAGACCAAGGAAGCAGAAACTACATAGATTTCAATGAGTTATTTTTAACACTAAAAAGGTAAATACAGTATCTTGGAAGCTGTATCAGAAATTTCCCAGCATCATTTATAGTGAATTAATTAAGGTGGAGTCTCTTTTTCCCAGATCTCTCCCCATCTGGATTGAGCTGCCATTTAAAAGATGTTGACTTCTCCATTTCTTTCCCAGCCAATCTCCCACATAAGAAAATAATAATTTGCTCCTTGTTGATGTTTATGTGACACTACAAATTTCCTGCTTGAATTCTTATAGGGTGATTTCACTTGGAACAGCATGTCAGGGCGCAGTGTTCGGCTGAAGTCCGTTCCTATTCAGAGTCTTTCGGAACTGGAGCGTGCCCGACTACAAGAAGTGGCCTTTTATCAGTTGCAGCAGGACTGTGACTTAGGATGCCAAATAACTATTCCTAAAGGTGAGAATACACCTATCTGCTTAGATGCTAGCAATGAAATGGCATGTAATGAAGAATAATCATAAGCTTTTTGTTTTTGTTTTTTATTAGAAAGATAGAATAGAATTTTGCTTTAAATGTTTAAACGTTTAATAGAGTTATATCAGCTGTCATCATATCTTTCATTCTGGTTATTGTGATTTCAGTATGTAAATAATGAAAATTGCATCATTTGCAGAATGTCATGACATTATTTCACGAATGATATAAATTGCCACAGATATTAAAATATTAAAGTCATATATACTTTCAGCTGTTTGTCCATATTACTTGATATGCAACAAATTTACCTATTTTATCAAGAAGATGCTTGGATAGATTTTTTTGTTGTTGTTGCATTCAAAGTGTAATGCCGAGATCAAAATTTATAGCAACATTGAGTCTATTTCTGGAATTTGCTATTCTTACCCTTCCCCCACCCCTTTCTGGCAGGCAGTTGGAGATCCTGAGGCTCTACAAATAGAGCTTTACTAGCTTGTGGTTGATTTTATTAGCCAGTTGACTAATTTTGATTCTCTGATCAGTAATTGAACATCAGTTATATGAAGAGGTTCTTTTAGAAAGCTATGTCCAAAATGAATAGAACAATTTATCAATCAGAACCTTTATTATGCTGTACTTGGTTTTGTGCCCAGTATGTTTCTGTTCTGCTATGAATAAAAATGGGAATGTGCTTTTTGTGTTTGTTTTGGCATAAAGTGGATTGTTGGAACTTTGTTTTCTTTACTCTTTGTTGTATTTAATTTCCTATTTTTCTTCTACAGTGGAAGTGATCATCATTTTTTTAATCTGTCCTTTGGGGGGGTTATTTTGGTCATTGTACATTATTAATATTTACTTATTAACTATGGGGTTCATATTAGGTATTTGCAGTAGTAGAATAGAAACTATTCAAGTAAATCTAAGATTAAAAAATAGCACTTAAAAATTGTGAATTATAAGTAATCCTTAAGGGGACGCGATGGCACAACGGCTTAATGACGCTGAAAGTTGCCGGCCAGAAATGGTCGACACTTCAGCGATTCGAGCCCAGCTCCACGCAGCAGAGTGAGCTCCTGCTTCCTCCCCAGCTCCTGCCAACCCAGCAGCTTGAAAACCTACATGAGTAGATAAATGGGAACTCTCACCCTGGTGGGAGGAAAAATGCTGGTGGCGCTTGCATGGGAGACAGGACCAAGTTGCCGGCAACGTGGAAGCCGCGCACGCCCGAAAAAGGCACGAAGCAATGGAAACCCCGCCTCCTGCACTCGCCAGCTGGGCTCTGCTCTAGGAAGGAGGCAGTGGGAAACCACTTCCAAAACACCTTGCCGTGAAAACTGCAGGGACTCGTCCAGGCAGTCGCCGCGGAATCAGTAATGATTGAGTGCGGATTAAAAAAAAAAAAAAAAGTAATCCTTAGTACATTAGAGAGCAGTTTTAGAAACCAAAAGGAAAACAAGTTTTTAGGAAAACTTGTCCTTAAAAAATATAGATAGCAATCACCATCATAAAATGAAAAAAAAAATCCAAAAATGATAGAGACAGTATCTTTAGTTAGCCAACTCAGGTTTACAAAATCACTGCAAAGTTTTTTGCATTGTCCAGAGGTTGATGCAAAACTCTAGGCTACCACCAAAATAGATGGGTTTCGGATCTCTTTTTTGCTATCTACTATTTATCTGGAAATTTTCAGCTGAGGACTGGTAGGTCTGTATTAGGTTCTGTTATTAAATGGACTGATAGGAAACTGCCAGGCATGCAAATGAGTTTTTATCAAGTATACAATGTATTAGGTCACAGTAAAGCCTTTCCGAGGCTTTTTCAGAAGGACCAAGCAAACTCTTCATTTCTGGAAATACAAAATCCAGTTGCTGGAGTCAAAATAACTTTCCCCAACCTACTAATATGTACATGTTTTTTGGTGGCAGGAAAAAAGAGAAAAATAAACTATATTTGAATATAATTTTCATTAAGAATTTTAATTAGAGCAGTAAAAACTAATACAAACTAAACTGACAAAAGATATGAGAATGGAAAATAAGAATAAAAAGTGGCAGGAAGAAGAAGAAAAAGAAAAGAAAGATTGTATAATAAAGAAAAAGAATATATAAAGAAGTGACTTCCAACCTTCATCACAACAAGTATAAACAAATTTAGTAACACTTCACTCCCCTAAAGGTTATAAACAGATATCTCTTCATCCCATATCCCATCCCTTATCTATAAGCAAATCCATAGAACATCAACTTTTCAATTCTGGTGTCAGCAAAAAGGCGATAAAGGGTTACCAAAACTGTGCAAAAAATGTTCTATTTTCACCTTGATCAAATAAACCAACTTTATATTCCTTTCTTTTACTTCCATCAGCCTTAATCTTTAATTCAATCAAATATTGTCATAGGATATGATTTCTCTTCAATTCTTCTTTATCCCATTGTACAGATTTCCTCAAGGCTTTAATAAGCCTCTTCTCTAGATCCAATAAGAAAACATTTTCCAGGTCATTCTCTTTGTTTATCATTTGTTATTTCCCCTTTAATTTTTAAAACTTCACCCAGTTTCTTTTGTATACCCAATAAAGCATACGTTCCCAGATCATTCTCTTGGCCTGTCATTCTTTATTAACAACTTTTAGACTTAGTCTATCCATAGAAGCAGACATCATTACTGACACTGTTGTTGTAGTTACTAATTGCCAGCTCCATTCTTCAAAGATCTCCTTTAATATTTCTGAAGTTATAACATTTTGTGTCATTTTGTAAGTCCCAGTATTAACTGACATCAAGAACAGGCTTTTTTTTTCTGCTTAGAATCTTTAGTCCCCTCTAGTGTCCCATTTCTAAAATCATCACCTCTCTTTCTTATGATTTACTTAGCCAGGATAGGTAAATAGGTCTGTTTCCCACAAGAAGCTGTTTATTTTTTATAGTTAATTCCAAAATCTTATATTAAAAGTCAATATTCCAAATTCATATGGACCTTTAATCTGTTTATGGATTTCTTTCTTAGATCAAAATATTATTTAGCTTTTTGATGTTTATTTCAAATTCTTTAAGTTCTTAAAACTTATAATTAATTTTTCTTTTGTTTGAAGTTGAAGATAACTCACCTGGTAAAGACTTTTCAAACTTGTCATTCTGAAGGTCTCTGGTAGCTTTTAGATGGTTAACAGGCAATTTTTGAAAGTGATTAGAAAGTGAGGTTTGCAAACTTAGTGTGCTTTCAAAGGCTCCACCATGGTTGCAAACAAGAGGGCTTATCCTGTCATCTCCTAGTGCTCAAACCCACAGAAAACCACTGTCCTGTGGTTTCCTTGTGAGAAGCAGCCATCCAGAGAACATGTGGGCAATCTCAAGTCCTCTCTTTATCTGGAGAGGTTCCAAGGAACTGGTCTACTCAATAGTTCCTTGGTCTTTGCCATGGTCATTGTCTGCAGTTCGCCATACCTCACCCCAAAGTCAAAACTAAACTAACTTCATGAGAATAAAAAGGCATATAAGTTGGGCTCTTATATTAGCAACAAAAGTTAGTTCAAATCAAGTTGAATAGGATTGCCTAAGGATTAAAAAATATATACTCTCAAGGGAACTGATGTAATGTCCTCTACCTCATGTTTCACTGTAGAAAGGTTAAAATTCTGTGTCTTCTTTCTATAGCACATTCCTATTCAGGACAACAATCTTAGATCTCTTTAAGTGTCATGACTCTCATTGAATAAGAATTCACTTAGCATAAGAGATGCACTCAGCCTTGACTTCACATCTGGAACTAACAGCCAAATGCCAAAACTGCACCTTGGAATAAAAGAAGCAGCCTTTTATTCTGTCAGATGGTTGGGCAAGGTTAGCCCAGTATTGTTAGTAATCATTTTCAACAGTTTTCCAGGTTTCAGGCAGGAGTTCTTTCAAGGTTAACTGGAAGTAGCATGTATTGAATTTGGAACCTTCTGCATGTGAAGCAAGTGTTAATCCCCTAGCCTGCAGCCTCCTATTTGCATAGCTTTGATGTTGCCAGGACTCAGCATTTCAAAACAGTGCTAATTAGGTAAGTGGTGGGGTCATGGAGTGGCAGCATCCATCTACAAATTTTAAAAAATCAAGTCAATATTTTCTTTTTGTTTAACAAAACATTTTATGAGCTTTTCTAAACAGTATGTATACATTCAGGAGGACTGTTCCAGTGAAAAGACTTCCAGGACTACATATATTACTGAATGTGAATGATGATAATGTAATGGTAGATGTATTTTTGCAGATTTATTATTTCATTTCCCCCCCAAAAGTGTACAAGTAACCATTCTTATTTGATGCTAAATACTTTCATCTGGTTATGATTTATTTATAAGCTTTCAGATCTTGTAGAGACATTTCTAACTTTCCTATGGGATAGATTTTTCCCCAAACAATTTGTTTGGATAGTTGAAAAATATGTAAACTAGAGCAAACTTAACCTTATTATTTTTTTTTCTATAAATAAATAAGGCGTCAGGTTGGGGGAGGCCACTCTAAATGAAGCTTCAGCTGGGATATGAAGAAAAAGTTTTCAGTATCCATGATCATAATTATGTCTTAGGCTCATGTAAAGTTTCTGCTGATTGTCTTACGTGTACTAAGTTTTAAGATTTCAGGTTATGATTCTTCTTGCTTATCTTTCGTAAGTGGGAAACATTATCCAGTAGATTATCACAAAATAGTTTTAGTGAACTGAATATTGACACAAACGTGAAGCACTTGAGATGAGATGAACTGCTGTTGTTTTAAACCAGCATGGCCCAAGAACACACTAGTGGATGCTGGGAGTTCAATTCTGCTCATTTCCTGCTTGGTTTTTTTCCTATTAAAAATCAGGGAGAAAATTTGCTGATTGTATATTAGACAGGAGTGGCTTTGATTTATTTAGATGATATACAAAGTAGCTCATAACTGCATCTTCATTTGTTGAAAAAATAAATAGGCTTATTTAAAAGCAACATCAGGTTTGTAAAGGACTTTTTTCCTTAGGTTTCCAGGGAACGTTATTACAAATTATATCATACAATGATGTGACACTTCATTCTCAAACTTTCTTCAGTGATCAGTCATGGCTGCTGTATTTCTAGTAGTACATGTTAAGCAATCTCTCCCTCCCTCCCTCCTTGTTTAGTATTTGCAAGCTAGTTATTAATATATAAGTAGTACTACTGTATACAAAGACCTTGATCATTCTAGGGTGTGATCTGATAGGAGACATACATATTGCAATTTTTTTCAAGCAAAGGGACATATGAGTTGTATTCTGGAATTTCACTGCAAAAACTGGATGGGATAGCAATTGATGGGAAGGGCAAAGCATGTAGTGAATTACGAAAGTGTTCAGACCCCCTTCACTTGTTTCAATTTTGTTATGTTGCAGCCTGATACTATAATCGTTCAAATTCATTTTTTTTCTCATTAATCTACACTTAGTACCCCATAATGACGAAGTGAAAACAGAATTTTAGAAATGTCTGTAAATATATTAAAAAGGAAAAGCTGAAATATCACATTGGCATAAGTATTCAGACCCTTTTTCTTTTTTCCTTCTGTGGAGTAACACCCCTTTTTTCTGAATACTTGATTATAACAGTATGTAGTCTGTTGTACCATAAGCAGGATGATGCTCTTTCATATCTGAAACTCTTTTGTCTCAACCCTTCTGACTTTTGCAGCTTCTTTAATGTATGCATCTTGCCCACTCAGCACAATATGGTTGCCCCTGAGAGGTTTGTTTCTGTCTCACATGGGCAATTTGTTTAAAGTTTGGTTTGTGATTTATTTTCATTGCTTGGTTGAGACCAGCTTAATTAAAAAAATAAGTTATTTGATGCTTGGGAAGACTGAAGATTGATTGATGATCTTCTCATTCTGTTGCTAAGCTTCCACTGGTTGATAAATCCATTTAATTCCTATTTATATTGACACTTGGTCTTCCATGATTACCTCATGTTCACTGTCTCCTTGAAGCTGGTGGGTGAGATCATCAGTATGCTGATAATAGCCAGCTCTACATCATCACTGGGAACTGGGCTGGTGATGCTGTGGATGACTTGTCTCTTGCCTGGAGGCTATACTGTATGGGATGGAGTGAAACAAGCTGAACCTGAATGCTAGTAAGATGGAGTTGCTGCCCAAATTCGCAGCCAGTTCCCATAACTAGGATAGTTATGAACAAATTTCCGCATAGTCAGCACCATCCTATCTTGCTTGAAATTGGAATCCAAATTCCCTTAATCTGTTCCATCCCTAGACCAAGATGGAATTTCCAAAAAGCAAATTGGCCTAAATTTGCTGAAAACCTTGATAAAACTTTACAGTGGATTCCGCCAATAAGCCAGAACTATCATAGATTTGTGAAGGCAAGAATCACCTTGGTGAAAAGATATATCCCTCAAAGATTTAGAAGAGAGTATATCCCAGGATGGAATAAAGAGACCGAAGGGCTCTATCAGACTTTCCTACAGAGTGGGGATCCAGAGATCACCGATGATCTCTTATATAGCTTGGATGCAGCCCGATGCAAGAAGTGGGTACAAACTACAGAATCATTAAATTTCAGCAAATCTAGCAGGAAAGCATGGAGTTTATTAAGGAAACTGGGTGGTGCCAGACAATGTGCACGACAAACATCCAGTGTAACTCCAGACCAAATAGCCTCTCGAGTCATATCTCTCTCCAAAGCTCCAAGGGCAAAAGAGCACTCCATCCTTATCAAGAGAGCACTCTCAGCTTTTTGGTGGTCCCCGAGTTTTCCTGCCCTTTTTCCACAGAGGAAATTGATACTGCCATTCGCAGTCTGAAATGTGGCAAAGCACCAGGTTTCAGTGGTATCCATCCTGGTAAATTCTGGGAGGCATACACAAATCTGGATTGGTAAATTCCTTTCGGACATTGTTTCCACCGGACACCTCCCATTGGAATTCAAAAAAGCTAAATATCACTTTTAAAACCTGGAAAACTGCAAGATAGAGCAGACAGGTACTGTCCAATTGCTCTTTTGAGTTCTTGCTATAAACTTTTGGAGAGATTAATTATAAATAGAATAGGCCCTATAATAGACAAACATGTGCCTGTGGAACAAGCTGGCTTTTGAAATAACCAAAGCTTTGTAGACCAGGTGCTAAGTTTAACAGGCTATATTGAAGCGGGATTTCAATGAGGCTTAAAAACTATATCCGTGTTCGTAGATTTGACGGCAGCATATGATACAGTTTGGAAGGACAGACTGTTATACAAATTGTGCCACATTATCCCCTGTAAAAATCTTATTCAACTAATTAATAACATGTTGAGTGATAAATCCTTTCAAATTATAATGTGGGACAACATAAGTAGGGTAAGAAGATTAAATGGCCTCCCACAAGGTTCTGTTATGGCACCTACATTATTTAATTTATAGATATCAGATATGCCAGCGACAAGGGGATGCAAATTTGGATATGCTGATGATTTGGGCATAGCAGTGCAAGAAAAATACATGGAAGTGGCAGACAGCCTCCTTTCAAAAGATCTCAACATCCTGGGAATTTTTTTTACTGATTGGAGGCTTACTCCTAGTGTTAGTAAAACGGTGACTACATGTTTCCACCTTAATAATAAACTAGCAAATAAAACCCCGAAGGTTTACCTGAATAACAACTTACTTCCCTACAACCCTTATCCAAAATACCCTGGGGTAAGATTGGATTGGACTTTTTCTTATAAGATACATCTAAAGAACATGGCCACAAAAATTAATACTAGGAACAACATACTCCAGAAATTAGGTGGAACAAAATGGGGAGCTTCAGCTGCCACCCTTAGGACATCAGCACTAGGGTTGGTCTACTCCACAGCAGAATACTGTGCCCCTGTATGGCTTAACAGTTGCCATACTAGCAAGATAGATGCCAGACTTAATGACACCATGAGGATTATAACTGGATGCATTAAGACCACTCCCATTCGCCAGTTTTGCGAAGGCAAGATGCACTAGAGAATATAGAAATATAGAAAAATCACGAACAACCCACTTCTTCTGGTGCATGCTGACCTTCCCTACTTATCACTTGGAAGGCTTAAATCTAGGAAGACCCCATTGGTACTTGCACAACATTTGCATAACAGCTTCAACATCGACTCCCAGTGGAAAATTAAATGGGTTGTCAAACGCCCAGATACAGGAAGACATATAGATGACCCTAAACAAAAGATGCCAGGTTTTGATCTATCTCGCCAGCAATGGATGACCTTGAATAGGATTCACACCCTACCTGGCATCTGCCAGGATTCATTGCATAAATAGGATATCACATCGTCACCTCAGTGTGACTGCGAGGTTGCACGTCAAACTATAGATCGCATTGTGACCAGCTGTAAGCTGAGGGCATATAATGGCCCAATATCTGATTTTTTTTATATAAATGATGCTGCGCTTCAGTGGTTAGATGGCCTAGACACTGGTATTTGAATTTAAATCTTTTTAATATTTATATTTTAAAGTGCTTTTAACTTAGGCTAAATGTTAGTATTTAATGTAAGTCCATGTATGAGATGGCATACACTAAATAAATAAATAATAGAGCTACTTTGATCCTTGCAGTTCTTGCTATGCTCCAGAATTTTCTCTTGAGTGGGAAGCTAAACTTAGGGACCTCCTGGATTCACACATACTATTCTATAAGAAGGTTGAGGCTGTAGCCAGGTATTCATTAACATAATTAGCATGGAATGCAATGGCCCACTGGAGTCAATCCATCCAGTAGGCTTCTCCTAGAAACAGGTATCAATTATTACCCACTTCCACGAAGTGAAGGAAGCCTAGACTAGGAGGTGCTGTTTATCTGTTAGAGCCCTGGCCCTATAGAATGGTCTCCTATAATTAGATTTGCTTCATCCTTAATGGTGTTCCAGAAAATGTTAAAAGTGGAGCTTTTCTGGAAGGCATTTAATGCATAATTGTCTGTATAGTTTTATTTTGGATTGTTATTTACTGATAAACTAATTCAGCTGGAACAGGACCATAATCCATACAATAACTTGTATTTGTTATTGTATGGATTATGGTCCTGTTCCAGCTAAATTAGTTTATTTGAAGCATAATTTGATTTTTACTGTGTATGTTTTAACTTACTAAGTTTTCTTATGTACAAGATAGAATTCAATTGATTTTAATAATAAATAGAGCATCCCTTACATGAATGTTTAACCATGAATCCACTTACCTCCTATTTTTTTCTGTTCCCACAGAAGCCAGCCAGATAGCAACTGATAACCCCTCAAATTTAAATATAATATCACCCTTCCAGTAATGTTTCCAGTGACTGGTAACTTACTGATTCTATTAGTGGAAGTAATATATAGCCATCTTATCTAGGTAGCTATTCATACTGTTATCTATGTCTTTTAAAATTGTCCAGTTAAATAAAAGATAACATTTACTCAAGTTGAGCTTGAGTCCTGGGGGCTTAAGGACACTAAGACAGAAATAAGTTGCCACTTCCTTCTTCCAAGATGTCTCTTCTGATGCTAAATATAGGATTTCCTGGTGGTCTCCCTCTCTCCTAGAACTGAACCTCCCTAGGTTTCCCATATCAGTCAAGATTGGCTTAAGGGCTGCCTCATGCTATGATATCCAAAATATAGCCATTATATCTGCAGAAAAATGCCTCAAGCTAACAGTGCACTACATAAGGAATAACTCCTGTTGTCTGTGCAGAATCTTCCACAGCTGAGTTTCACTGGAGGTCCCAAACCTATCTAGTGTCTCTATATCACACATGTATCTATGAGCTGCCTTTGAAGCCTACTTGTAAACCATAATTAGTACGGAATGCTCCAACTCTTGCCTTTTCTTTACCAAGCTAAAAACCTGCGAATGTTTTAAGTTTTTATCACAGAATTCTTTTTGATCATTTTGCTAGCCCTTTTCTGGACTTTTTCCCAGTTCAGTCAGATGAATCCAGTGATACAATATTCTGTGTAAGGTCGGTTCATATATTGTATAAAGACATTATGACATTGATAATATTATTTTCTTTATTGCTGACTCTCAACAATATTTGCCTTTCTAAAGATACGGACCCATTCAGTTAATGTTTTCACAATATTATATGCTGCCGTCACATGATTCCTAGATAACTCAAAGACTGTAATATACGTTTGCAGTTGAATTTATGTGCAGTTGCATTTTACTTAGCAGCTTGCATGCAACATTTGCTGTTTTAATTCACGTTCCTCCAGGTTGGAAAAATATCTCTTTTTATTTTAACCACTCGGAACAATTTGGCATCAATACATTTTGCATCTTAATTGCACATTATTAACTCTGTATCATTTCCGAACAAATTAAAAGTGCCAAAGTTTTAATTTGTTCAGAAATGATACAGAGTTAAAATAAAAGTTGTAATGTATACATCCCAACATTGCACAAACCAAGCACTGATTTTTCTTTACTCTCTGCTTTTTGTTCCTTAGTAAATTACAAATACAAAAAAAAAAGGATCTCTTTTATCCTGTGTTTAATCAGTTTACTTAGGAAACTTTCATGAGTAATTTTATCCTTTAGTTTGAAATGACAGCAGAAGAATTTCTGTGGGGAAAGGACAGCCAAGGAAATGGTTTAACAGTTCTACCCTACATCCTCTCTGATGTCATCTCTCTCTAGTCTCTTTCAGCGATTGTGTGTATTTATCAAAGGGGGGGGGGGGGGACAGCTGTAAGTATGTGAAAAGAGGGAATTGCAGTGGAAAGCCGGAAAGTAGCATCTGCCCATTTTTTCCAGGTTTAGATATTGGGCCCGTAAGTCTACTCTTGCCTCCAAAGTGTTAATTCTGTCCATTACCTTAAAACATATATTTGCTGAGAGAGCACTTTCCTGTTAAAAGACATTGATGGGAATTGTTTCCTGGACTGGTGAATTTGATCAACACATACTTGCCTGCAGTGAATGGGAGCTCTTCTACTGTAAACCACATGAGGTCTGCCATTAAGAAGATGTGATGTACTTTTTGTCTTTTATATCCACACTTTTTGTTGAATGGAAAAGCATTCAAACCAGTCTGCAATTTAAAGTAACATAGTCCAGTTACAGGTCCACCAGTTAAATATCCTAAAAAGGCAAGTTGAGACAAACAGTCGAGTTGTCAAGTTGAACACGTATCTGCTTAATTGCCTAGAAAATTCATGGGGTTGTTTTTTACAATTCATATGCTAAGGTGATATGGTAAAGCAGTTTAAGTTACTTAATCATGTTAAAACATTTTATTGTAAAATACTTTTTATGGAAGTTCATTTTTGAAAATAAATGCTGTAGGAAGTGTTAGCTAATATGGTTTCCACTGTTAACCTGTACATCATGAAGTATGTCTTCAAGGCGTAATTCTCAAGGAGATAGGAACTTTTTCTTTACTATAAAGCAGTAATAGATTTTATAATGGATATGTTTACTTGTAAGCCCACTATGAGATTTGTAGACTATTAAAAACAAATATACAAAGACATACAATTTTATGAGTAACAGCCCATTATTTCAGATAGATAAAATGATTCATATGTTATCTGGCACTTGGCAAATTAAATCTGGCAGTTTATTTACATTCAGACAGCACTTGTGCACTTACATGTATTGCTTGTCTGTTCTAGATGGACAAAAGAGGAAGAAATCATTGAGAAAGAAACTGGATTCCCTCGGAAAGGAAAAAAACAAAGATAAAGGTATTATAAAATGTATGAATCTACATAAACTGAGAGATGGAATATGGCTTACTTATTATATAGTTAATTTGCATGTATAATTCTGATCATAGTCTCTTTCTCTCACACATCATTTACTGCAGCTTTCTCCAACTTGGCATCTGTTTTAACTAATTGGCATATCATCCATAATTCTGTGATCATTGATTTGGAATTCTTAGAGTTGTAATCCAACTTTTCTAAAGGGTATGAGAATTTAGAAGATTAATTTATAGGATATATATTAGCAATAAAGTTCCTTTGTGATTTTTTTTTTTAAAATACAGCCTCCAAAATGAATATTAACATAAAGCGGGTCATGCTAGCTTTACCAGTAAATATTAATTATTTGTACATTTGTCCAGCTTTTAAAAATAGAGTAAGGTTCCCAGGCTGGTTCTTCATCCTAACATGCCCTTTGATTAAAAAAACAAAAAAATATTAAAAAATATAAACCATGAATAGACTATTCCTAAAAAAATGATACTCTAAATATGTTTAGAAAAACTGTATCAATAGAATATTATGTATTACAGTTATATTTGGTCATTTCCAGAATGAAGTATGACTACTTCAGATTTTGGAAAAGTTCACTGTATTCTTATTTCTAATTTAGTTAAACTGAGAAATGAACATGCTTACCTATCCATAGTGTAACTGCTTGGCCACAGAGTTATAGAAGAGAAACTGTTTTGTCAAGTTATAGGAACTTTCTTAAAGCAGAATGGGTAGTTTGTGAGAGATGTAAAAAGTCTTACTGACCTGAATATGATCTGGTATATACAGTGTAGCAATTATGTATTTTTAAAAATGATTACAGGTTATATCAGTGCATTCCAAAAATATATATTAAATTTCAATAATCTCGCTCTCTGTCTCTGTCTATCATTCTCTAAATAAAATTAACTCTACACTGTATTTAAAATTTAACTATAGAAAAACCTGTTATAGGCTTGTTTTTGGATGGTTCATGCATAAGCAGGAAATACAGGTCTGTTAACTTTTAAGTGTTTTCTGTAAGGTTGGTGGACTGATGATAAGTGATATACAGCATTTACTTTTATTTCTGACTCCTTTAAGGGCTGCAGAGACTCTTTTTTTTTCCTTCCCTCTAAATTGCTTTCACTTTCACGATCTCTTTACACAGGATTTTCTTAGCCCACCAGCTCATGTTATAGGAATGTTGTTTCTTTCTTAGAGTTTCCATATGGATAAGATACTTGGAAGTAAACTTCACCTTTTTTTCCTGGAATATAAACTGTTTCTCCTTTGCCTGCACATAGCTCTCTGCTCTTGGCTGACTCTGCTTCTCTTTTTTGTCAGTCCTGTGATGATTCACTGTGCTCCTGGCTGTCCCATTTCATTCTCTTCCTGGGCATATATCTTTTCTTCTTTAGATGAACTTATATGCTCTAGGCAAAAATACCCCAGCTCCATCCATGACATGCTCCATACTCCAGCACCATCAGCAATAACCACATTCCAGCCTCAGCTGTCTTGCCTCCAGCCATTTCTTCTACTTCCTATGAGTTCTATTTATTAGTTAGCAGCTGGCAAGTAGGGTGAGAACATATAAAGATTCTCATTTCTTCTAGAATAAATTGAATGTAGTGAAGAGAGAAGAACTTGTATTGTTCAGAAGCTTTTCTTTTTTGTGAAAACCAGGCAGAATTTAAAAAAACAACAACATTGTGCTTCTCTGTATACATGCATGTAAAGGATGAGTTCACATTTTCCAGCATCCTTTATGTGAACTTCCCTCTACAGCCTCATTACAAGTAGACAAGTAATTAAGAATTTTCAGATCCAGGTTTTCTCTTCATCTCTCATCTAATGTAATCTCATGCTACGTTGCAAACACACCAGGACTCTTTTCTTCTTAGAATAAAATGGGATGATACTATTCTATGCAATACATCACTTCCTGAAGGTCTTTTCAGCCATAGTTTTTATTGGAAGACTTCTGGGTAAAAGTGATCAAGTCAAATGAAACTTGTAAGATAGCTTTGCTTTTTTCCTTATAGCTACCTCCAGTGATATGGACAATATTTAATGAAATTCTTCATGGTAGATAACCATGATTTACTTGTGCAGGTTTTCTGTTCAATGCATGTTATTTTGACATTCACCATAATTTATTTAAGATTGATATTTATATTAAGCTCCAAAGGCAACTATTGTGGACAATTGCAAGGCACTTTAAATGGGGCTACTCTTGAAGAATGCTCAGAAGCTGCATTTGGTCCAGAATGGGGCAGTGTGGGCAGTTATGTGTAGGTTTTGTTATGCCCAGGTAACACTTCTGCTGTGTGAGCTGCATTGGTTACCATTAAGTTTATGGGTGCAATTCAAGGAGATAGTCCTATCATCTGCCTCCCTTGGCTTCTGCCCATTCTAGATAAATCTAGAAAGTGTCCCTTCTTCTCAAATTATATGCCCTCTGGAGTAGTACCCTTGCAGAGACTGCCTATCTGCCAGCCTTTAAATGAGCATTGAAAACTTTGCTATTACTCCAGGCCTTGGGCTAATTTAACTTAGACATTGTATGGGATTAAACAATAAAAGAGGATTTGTATTGTTACCTCTGGATGACTCTCATATTTCTTGATACCGTGATGTATATTCAATTTATAATTTTGGAGTTGGGCAGCTCTAGAAATATTTTTATAAAAAATTGACAATAATATATAGATGCAACGACATTAAAGACAAAATCATGAAGTCATACTTTACAGAGAGAAAACTAGTTTACAGCAGCAGTGGCAGGATCAGCCAAAATAGGATCATCACAGAGTAAACTGTTTATATTACTATACCCCTCCATCAGCAGCAGTTCATTTCACATTGAAAACTGCCTTGAAATTGAGTACACATGGACAACTATTTGAACTTGTGCTTTTCCTTAGATTTTTCCCTTGAGAACCTTTAAAATACACAACTTGCCTAACATCTCTTGTACAAAATGTACCCTTTTGCTTTGATAAGCAATCCTGGAGGGGTTTCTGGAGAAAACATGCTTTTAGTGAAACTGTTGGTGTATACCTTATGTGAGAGCTAAACTTGAAGAAACTTGAAAAATTGATTGCGTTCCAAACAGATTATACCTTCCTTTTTCTTTGTGAGGTTTCTTCTTTGTACATTACATATTACGCCTTGGCAATTAAATAAATCTCTGAGTATTGTTCCTCTCACTGAGAATATGAATACACTGCAGTGACTTGATTCTTGGTCAACCCACTCTGTCCCAAATAACATTCATAGCCAATTGTTGACCCCCTATCCTTTTCCTTTATGTTTAACAATGAGTTGAAAAATGCTCATACAGTTGTGGGTTTTAATAAGCATTTCAGAAGTTTATTTTATACAGTGAATGCCTTCCTTTGCCAGGCAACTTGTCCAAAACAAATATTCTGCTCTGTATGGCACAGCACATGTAGGCGTCCTAGCACAAACGTGTTTTGAGCGTTCTCGTTCGCAGCGTCTCTCCTAATGCTGCTTTGCTGTGAGCATGATTTGCAGCTGTCTTGCTTATATACAGAGCCTCTGGTTCAAATGTTGTGCATTAGTAAGATGTAAAAAATAGACCTAAAGAAGAAAGGGATTGGAGGATTTTTAGATCATGTTTCATATGACTTACTGTATTAGGATTTTGTGCAGATAATTTTTAAGGTATCACAAGACTCATCTGTTGACTCATCTTGCAAGCTATTTTTATTTCTTCAATCTAGAAAGTTTTTTTAGAAGTTCTGTTCAGGTGATATCTTCACATGTAGGCCTCAGTCAGTGGCCTAGTGTCTGTATGTGAAATACAGTTGTCTGCATTGAGGATCCTTTGTGTGTGTACAAAGGCTTCCTAGTGCGGATAATTGCATTGTGTATGTGGATGACCAGATGTTCACTGACATCAGACCATAATGTAGAAAGAAAAGAGGCTGCTCGCATATTAAGTTTTACATGCAAATGTATTGCTGGAATAGGGCTTTGGCAAATAAAAATTGGAGCTACTGCTAGCTTATGGTTGTTTGTTGTTTTATGTAAACTTAGAATCTCCAGATATTTGAGCACATGCCTGTGCTGGCCCTGTTGCTCACACTGTATTTGTCTTGATAACTTGAGATTTTATTCACTTCTAATACTTTACTATTTGTTTTATATTGTTGCTTTTCACTTGAACAAAAGATGATCCCTCCTTCTCTTAGCAATAAGAGAATTTTACTGCTTCAGGCACATTGAGAGCATGTTAACCAATTGATTAAAATTAGATATATCCCAAACAAATATTTATATAGATAGCCTTTTTTTGAGCTGTTCAATCAATCAATCATTGATTGATTTTCGAGCTGCTGTTGTATCTGAATTCTGTGTCAGAGGAATCAAGAAACAAACTGTTTAAAAGTGTTAGGAAATCTGTATAGTTGCACATCTACATTTAGGCACCTGCTGGTCAATTCAAAGATTCTCTAAATGAACAGAAGCTGACACAATATGATATAAGGTTAAATTTAACATCTTTCTGCATACATGAATATTTATTATTTGCCTGCAAATCTTTATAGATTTAAAATAATAAAACAATGAAAATGGCAGGTGTAAAAGTTTGGGCACCATATAACTTGGTGTTTGTAACACTTTCTTTGGCAGAAGTAACAATTTCCCATCATTTTTTGAAGCTGGCTAATACTCTTTTTATTCTTCCTTTTGGGATTTTTTCCCCCACTTTTCTTACAGAATTCTTAGATCTCCTTACATGCACTTCAAGTTTAAGATCTCCATAGAGTTTTCAATAATAATAAAATCTAGGGACATTGAGACCATTTCCAAAGTATTTATTCTTACATCATGGTTAGTTTGAAGATATGTTTCAGATCTTTGACTCACTGAAATATCCAACCTCTTTTTAGCTTCAAGTTCTCATTGATTCAACATTAGTTTCTAGGATATGTTGATTTATAGTTGAATCCATTCTTCCTTCCAGCCACACAATGCTTCCTCAGTCACTGGCAGCCACACAATCCCAAAGTGTAATAGACCTACTCCTATGCTTAATAGTTTTTCCTGACAGCTCTCTGGTGCAGATCATAGTGATTTTAGTATCAGCTAAAGGTTTCTTAACAATATTTCCCAAAATTTAAATTTGCTAGATTTCCCCTGGTTTGTAAAAGTGAATTATCTTCATTTTCAAATACAAGACATCTCATGAGACAGAACTATAATCACAAGCTGATAAGTTAGAAGGATCAGAATATTTGTTCACCCGTGGAATTATCTTCAAATGCCTAAATGTAGGCCTAATGATTCAAACACCTTTCAGGGCCTTATTAACAATTTTATAGTAAAAAACAAAAAGTACTGAATCAAATAAGTTGTGTCCAGAATAATCAGTTTTCTAATTTTGAATCTGGGAACAACTGCAGTTAAGTATGCATTCAGATTTTCAGAAATAATACTGGTTTACCTTTATATCATACAGATGTTGTGTCAGCTTATGCTCACTTAGGGATTCATTGAAACATACAATTAGACCTGGGTCCCTTAACTTTTGCACGCAACTGTACGTATTCATTTTGCCTGCTATGAATTACATGTGGGAAATCATCAGAGCCAGAAAAGGGAACCTGTGAGATAACAAGCATAAAGTTGGAACAATTAACCACTTAATATGTTGAGGGAAGAGGCAATTAAGAAGAGTTTTCTTAATCTCTAAGATAATAAACCAGGCTATTTAAATAATACATCACTATCTATTCTGAGATACATTTTGTATGCCACAGTGTGCATTGAGATAGAAGCAAAAGGACTGATCTACATGAAGTGGTCACAAGCTGAAAGTAATTATTAACTTGACATCCAGATATGGAAAATAAGATAAAAAATGACTAAGTAAATGAAATATTATGGAAAATGAATTGAAACTATTCCTTGCCTATTATATTTGTCATCTTTATAATCATAATCGAATACATTTTCCCAGCACTGCTGGTAGTCACAAATATTTCAAGAAATATATAGTACTTCAATTTATTTAACCAAATGATTCATATCTTTGCTTCCTTTTGCCAGTAAAATAACATCAGTAGTTAAATAAATAGTGACATTTATAAAGGTCACTCTAAACAATATAATAAAACTACAGTTTAAATACATTATACTTAACCCTGTTTTGAGATTTTTGACAAAACTGTGCTCTGGATAATTGAAGGGATAGAGTCCTAGAACCTAAATAAGTAGGGATATGAAAAACATTTCGAATTTCAAACACTGAGAGCTTTAAATACTTTGTTTCAAACTTTGAAACCATTGCATCAGGCTTGAAACAGGTACTTGCAACCTCACTAATAATGTTCTGGTGTTAGTCCAGTCATTTCAGAAGTGTTCCAAGTTCAAAATGGATCTGTTCTGAATTCAGGGTAGGTATTTTGGGGTTGAAATGAACTGTTTCAAGCTTGGAATGATTCCTGAAAGTTGAAACAGCTTTGGAACATTGGAATATTTCAGGCATAAAACATTTCCAATTCAGAAGATTTTGCACACCACTGTGAATAACCTTTTCATTAATTCATTTGGTGATTCAATCTAGGAAGACAAGACAAATTTCATTACCAGATGTGAGAGAAACAAAAACACAACCTAACAGCAGGCCAACTACTGTAGCTGATATTAGAACAATTGCTATTATATATATTATATATTTTATATACATTTCATGGATATTAATTAGTGACATTTAAGTCTTTGTCATTCACAGCTGAGTAAAGGATTATACATTTGGAGTTTTGGAAATAAACCCAGTTTTTATATGCACACAAAGTATACACTGAATTGTTATTTAGGGTCTAATATCTCTGAAATAAGTCTGTAATAGCCTTATAGGTGGGGGGAGACCACCTCCCACCTGTAAGGAGGTAGTCATCACCTCCCTTAACCATTGGACCAGTCTTGTCTTGAGCAATTTAATTAACCTTAATAGGCAAGGCTCAAGTAAGCAAGTGGTATATGTACAGTCTGTGAAGAATCCAAAAGAACAGGACAATGAAATGTTGAGGTTAGATTCCCATGGCCTGCAAGTTGAGGTGGATGCAATTGATTTTATCCATGAAGAACTATGTAATTCTCTCAATGAATCACTGTTTCGGGTTCCATCCTACATACACACAAATTATTTTGGTAATGAAAATGCTACATAGCTACATAGCTATGTGAACACAGTGGAGATAGAGAAGCAAGCACTCTTCACTCCTGTGGAAACGAGGCCTTCAAGAGGACTTCAAATCTGTCGTGATTTGTAAGTCCTCCCAGCTGTCTTTCCATCTATTTCATTATTCTCAATTCCCTAGTAAACAAAAGGGATGATTTGGCTTTGCGATGAGAGAATTATCATCTCCAGGCTGTCTGTGTATTTCACAGATGAAGCAGAGCTTTGACAGTAATACTGACAAAAACAGAAGGAAATTGCTCACGTGCATTCAAGGCATCAGTGTGGATCTAACAAGCTGTTGGGATAGAATATGTTTATTAGTCTTAAGATTGTGCATAGTAATTCCCACTCGAAAACTGACAAAGGAGTGATCTATCCATGACAATGCTATCCACTGAGCTTCCCCACCTTCAGATCGTCAGCTGTAATTGAGTGTAATACGAGATTCTGCAAGTGATTTATAACGTGTTAAAGTTGGAACTGGTCTATGATAGTTATGGAAGTTGTATTCCTTTTCTGACTAGGTAGCTTTAGCATGAGAGTTAACAAGATGTGTCTGAGACAAAGAACCAATGGCATGCCTGAGAACCAGCTAGCTCTGGAAGAGAGACTATTGAACAGTAGGTTGGACCATACACTGGCCCTATTCTTATGCTGTCCCAGGCACCTAAACAAGGGAACACAGACACTCAAAATTGGCAAAGACTGTCAGGTACAGCATCCTTTACCATGGCCAATCTTTTTCACCTTCCAATCTGAGCCTGCTGTAACAGGCAGGCAGAGTTGAAAAGACACTCCTCTTCTTTTATCCAGGTATCCTTGGTTTAATTTCAGATCAGTGCTTTTACTGGGATTAAATCTGGATAATCATTGTTTTACCAGCAGCTAACTTGGTATTAAAGAGCACAACACTGAGAGCCAGTTTGGTCTAGTGGTTAAGGTGCTGCCCTAGAATCCAGGGGAAAGTGAGTTCTAGTCCCGCCTTAGGCATGAAAGCTGGCTGGGTGACTTTGGGCCAGTCACTCTCTTTCAGTCCAACTCACTTCACAGAGTTGTGGGGGAAAAAAGGAGGAGGAAGGAATATTACATATGTTCACTGCCTTGAGTTATTTATAAAATAATAAATGCAGGATAAAAATCTAATAACTAACACTTAGGTTGTAGGAACCATTAGCACTATCACCTTAATTCTTTAGTTTGATTGCAACTCAAAGGAAGGGAATTCAACCAGTGGCATGCCATTCCTTCATTGTTCTCTTCATTGTTTTCAAACTTCATTGTTTTCATGCTATTTCCCACAATACCCTCATTCTCTGATAAAACATAGATTCTACTGGAATGTAACGAATTAGTATAGCAAAATAGGAATGTTTAAAGTAAATTAAAAACTGAAGTGATTTGTTCCAATATAAATTCCCTTTCTACTTTGAAAGGACAAGCAGATAATTCCCTTGATTGTTCTAGCATTGTAACTATCTAATTTGTCAATGTAATTTCTATGAATCCTCTAGTATCTGCTATTTTACTATACCTGATGGCATGCTAGAATTCCTTACCTCATTCCATTGCTGATCATTTCCAAGAAAAGGTGCACTGCTGTGAATAAATATTCAATTTTTCATTTATTACAGACCCAGATATGTTCTTCTCCCATGTTTACTTTCTTCTTGTTCTATGTTAATATAAAGTATTTTTATTGTTTATGTTTAACTTATTCCAATAATAATTCCACTAGAGATGTTAGCATCCAACTGCGTATATAGATGAGAGAAGATAGTCTCTTAGTGAATATAAAATGGATGTTCCTCATTTCTTGGAAATTATATTGTTTCAAGTACTCTTTGTTCCATACTTTGCTGCTCTAAACTTTCTTTTAGGCACAGTGAGGATTAGTCCCTTTTATAATAACATTGTGACTACATTACTTCAGTATTAGTCAAAAGAAATCTAAACCATGGTCTAAAAATATATATTCACAAGTTATTAACATTTGATGGACCATTGAATTTGTGTTCAAGTTTCTTGCTGTGAATTCTGGATAGAAACTGTTTTCTTACTGATTGTTATGGCAGACATTAACCCATGATTTTACGTGGCTTCCATTTCTCTATTCCGTTGGCTTTTTAAAAACAATTTTTTGAAAAACCCTGTAAGTTCTGAAATTGCTAAAAGTAAACTTAACAGTAAAACTTTGTTGTTTATTTTTCTGTGCTTTTTAATCTTTTTTTACTCCAAACCCTAGCCTTATTCTCCTTTAATAATTGCTAAGAACCACAGGAATCGCAATCCAGTATACTGTATTTAAAAAGCATCAGTTGGGAAGGCTGACTTTTCACTAAGCAACTAATGTTAAAACCTGGGCGCTCACAAAATCTTTTGCCTGAGGATTTATTGAATCCATTTTCAAAAATTAGCCTTTGAAACATTAAAGTCTTGTTTGTTTTTCAGAATTCATACCCCAGGCTTTTGGAATGCCTTTATCACAAGTAATAGCCAATGATCGGGCATACAAACTGAAGCAAGATATTCATAGAGAAGAGCAGAGAGATGTTTCAGAATTTGTAACATCACTTTTACCTTTTGGGAGTAAAAGACAGAACAAAGAACTTTCAAGCAGTAATTCATCTCTTAGTTCCACCTCAGAAACACCAAATGAATCTACTTCACCCAATACACCAGAACCAGCCCCACGGGCACGGAGAAGGGTAAGTTCCTATTCATTGCTTAATAGTTACTGCAAGTATTTGAGACCTTCCTAGCTGTTGATTTGCTTACTGAAGCTGGAGTCTCTGATTTGTTAGTCTATAGTTAAATTAAAGACAGCCCTGATAAAATGATAGAAATTATGGTTTTAATGGTCATCTGTCTTTCCCAGCTGTTCGTGGGAGAGAACAAAATGGACACAAATCTCTTGCCAGCACCTCAGGGGACATAAGGATTCTTTGGAAACTTTCCTTTTCCCCAGTCAGTTTCCAGTTGGTCTTTCAAATTAGTAAAAAACAAACTCATCTCTCTGTTGTGCACTCGCTCTCTCTCTCTCTCTCTCAAACACACGCATGCACACACATTTCCCCACCTCATCTCAGTTTCAAATATGTTTATAGTAAAAAGATGGTTTACGTAGTTACAAGATTAATGTTCAGTCATTTAAAAACATTGGAAGCTGCCATATACTGAAGCAGTCACTGATGCATCTATTCTAGTATTGTCAACAAATAGGATCTTTCCAGAATTTGTTCATACTGGAATTTTTCCAGTCCTTCCTGTGACTTTTTCTTATTTGCAATGCATGTGCTATATCAGTGAATTCCAATATTCATATTGCATATTAAAAATTACTGATTCTATCCTAAAGGAATCTAAACATTCTTGTGAATTATCTGATAATCTTACCATCTTTTGAGTAAAGAGTGTTATTGTTTTAGTACTGGGAATCTGTTGGCACTAGTAATTTGAATTTTGGATTTTTTTTCCTAATGACTTTGTGTGTGTGTGTTATTTGTTATTTTAAAAAAGCAAAGTTTATTGCTTTAATCTACAGTTTCATCTTTCATTCTGCAACACAGGTAGTCCTCTATTTATGATGGCAATTGGGACTGGAATTTCATCACTAAGCAATGCTGTCATAAAGTTCTACGTCACATGACAGCATTGCTTAGCAACGCCAATCCCAGCATTCCCATTGCCATTGTTAACCAAATCCCACCAGTCGTTAAGTGAGGACCCACCCAATCCAAGCCATTCCCGGCTTGGTCCCTCCCAGCCCCAAACCTCGGTTCTTCCAAGGTAAGGGACTGCCTCGCCTTCAACTTCCCCCAACCGCCTATTCCTCTGCCCTTTTGGTCCTTTTTCGGGGTGAGTCCAAACTTCAAATTATTAGAGCCAACAGATTCCCAGTACTAAAACACACTCTTTACTCAAAAGATGATAAGGTTATCAGGTACTTCACGAGAATGTTTAGGTTCCTTTAGGATAGAATCGGTAATTTTAAATATGCAATTTGAGTATTGGAATTCACTGATACAGCACATGTGTTGCAAAGAAGAAAAATCACAGGATGGACTGGAAAAACTCCAAAAGCTGTAGCCGCCCCAGGAAGCCACAGCCACCCCTGGAAACCAGAGTCCGGTGCAAAGCCTCAGCCACTCTAGCCCAGCAGCATGGCATTAAGCCCCAGCCCCAGCCACCCTCGCCACCCTGCAGTCTACCGCCCCAACTGACCTTCACCATCTTCTTGCTCCTGCTGCTGATGAGGCGTGACCGGCCTGGCTCTTCAGGAGGCAGCTGCTGGCCACGCGAAGCCTCCTTTTCCAGGTCTTGTGAGGAAACTGTTGGCCATGCAAGGCCTTCTTCTCCAGGTCTCATGAGGAACCTGCTGCTCATGACCTCAGGAAGAAAGCCTTGCATGGCCAGTAGCTGCCTCACGAAGGGCCAGGCTGGGCAGGCTTGATCAGCAGAAGAAGCAAGAACATTGAGAAGGTCAGCTGGGGCTGCAGAGCGCAGGGCGGCAGGGGCCATGGAGTATGGGGAGCTAAAAGGGCAGAGATGGAGAGATAGGCGGGTGGGGGAAGTTGAAGTGCCCTGTGGTCATAAGTGCAGGCAGGCTGCCAAGCACCCAAATTTTGATTTTTTGCAACCACCATAACTTGAGGGACTGGCGTAAATTCCATTCATTCAGCACCACCATAACTTCAGTCACTGAACAAATGATTGTAATTTGAGAACTACTTGTAGTACAATTTTTTAAGCATGGATGGCAAAAGTACTGCTGAATACTGTAGCGAAGGAGTTTTTGCATAATTTCTTGTGATAATTGAGGGATGTAATAACTATAGGTCTAGCTCATATGGCTTTGAACTTGTAGAGATATGTATTTTAGGACCCATGTTCCCTTTAATAACACTCTATAAGAAATATTGCTCAGTTAGTTCCTTTTATAGATAGAGAGCTGCTTCATACTATATGTTATACTTTGTACCTCAGAAATCTTTCTGAATAAAAGTAAAGCTTCATTGTTTGATATATCAACTATATATACAGTGGTACCTCTACTTACGAACGCCCCTACTTATGAAATTTTTGAGATATGACCAGCTCTGGCCCCAAAAATTTACCTCTACTTACGAACTCACCTCTACTTACGAACTGGATCCGCACCCATTTTCCCTGCTGCCACGCAGTTGCAGCTTCCTGTGGGCGAGATCACGGTAGCAAGGACACATTCGGTGAGGCTTATGGTGTGTTTTGTGGCGTTTGGAAGGTTTTTTTGGCGTTTGGAAGGTTTTTGAGGTTTAAAAATAAAATGTATATGTTTCAGAACTATTTAGCCGTATTTACATTGAACCTTATGGGGGAAATTTACCTCGGGGTGCGACCAAATTCAGAGGGCGGATTAGCCGTATTTACATTGAACCTTATGGGGAAATTTGCCTCGTGGTGCGACCAAATTCGGAGGGCAGAACGGATTAACCGTATTTACATTGAACCTTATGGGAAACGTTACCTCAACTTGAGACCAACTCGAGTTGGAACCAGAGTCACGGAACGGATTAAGTTCGTAACTAGAGGTACCACTGTACTTTTTAATTGCTGATCTATGATGGATATGAAGAGCCAAAAACCGTCTACCATATAACATTACTGTTACTTTTGTTCAAATTAGCAAAGATGTATAATCCATCAACTACAGTATCCTTCTGGGCAATTGATGAGGGTAAAGGAATGGTGGCACTGTTTTGCAGTGGTTCCTCTCTTTCCTGAGAAGGCAATTCCAGGCAGTGTATGTGGAGGCAGAACAGCTGTGCCTGTGGTTGCTCCAGTGTGGGGTGCTGTGTGCTGTTTAATATCTGCATGAAGCCACTCGAGGGAAGTTTGGTTGCAGTATCATCAGTATGCTCATCGTGCACAGTTGTACATTGCCATCAAAAACCAGACTAGGGATGTTGTTGAAGTCCTGAACTAGTATCTAGAACAGCGTTTGTCAACCTTAGCAACTTGATATGTGGATTTCAAGTCCTAGAATTCCCCAGCCACACATCATAAGGTTGTTGAGGTTGAGAAACAGTGCTCTAGAGGCTGGATCAAAACAAAGGCAAATCCCTGAAAGATTGAAATGATATTTGTTGATGATCAAACTGGATGTTTTTGGACTGGGATGACCTGACAACAGTCATTCATGCCCTCATCACCTTGCAGATAGATCATTGCAATACATTCTACATGTGGTTGCCTTTGAAAATGACTTGGAAGTTATAGTTGATCCAAAATGCAATGGTCCTTCTGCTAATTGGTGGTAGGAGAATTACAAGTGTGCACACGTGCTAAGATCACTGCAGTGTTTACACTGCACTGTTTCCAGTTTGCAGTTTCCAGTGCAAGTCCTCATCTATGAAGCTCTGTATGGCTCAGCTCCTCATACTTATAGGATCTTCTCCATGGCAGTTTAAATGATATCCAGTTAATAGGACCTAACAATTAATTAAAATTAAATAAAGTAACTTTTATTCTACTCATAGAAACAATGAACAAGTGTTGAGTGGAAGTTTGATGTCAAATTTTGTCACCATAATATGACTTGCAGAAGTTGAAAATATGCCCAAATCAGTTGTTCCCCAATGGCAAACCTCTCCATTTTGTCAGTAAATACTGAACAAAATTTGAAGGATTTCTCGTCGAAACAGTTGTCTCACCTGTTGTGTACCTCAAATTGCTTCAGGATGCACATATTGATTGCCTAATTCTCTATTGTTCACCTTATTTTCATTTCTGTTTACACAAGAGTCAGATTTTTCCGCCCACCTCAGAGGAATCCTCTTGGGGCCTATATTCCATTACAGGTTATGATCAGAGCAGTGTTGGCAGAAACAGAGATATAAACTTGTTTCATATAGGCAACATATTTATACACCCACTGATACATTTCTCATTAATTGTGCATTGAATAATAGCAGTTAGGATTCACTGGCAGATGCAATCTCACTTATAAACTCCAGTAATTGGGTAAAGAGAAAAAGAGATTATTCTTCAAGAGTAGAAATGCGCAGGTTTAAAGTACAACCCTTAACACATATTTTTAATAGATTATTTTAATGTTTATAGTTGTTTTTAATCTGTATTTTAAACTTTTTATACATTGTTTCTAAAATTTTGTTATTTGCCTTAATTACTTGTCAAAGTAGAAATTAATAATGATAGTTAATACCTAGTAGAGCTTACTAATAAAGAATTTACAGTAGTGGTTAGGCAAGAAGCTGTTTCCAGACAAAGTTGTATAGAAAAGTGGTTATTACCTTTGGAGAGATGCTGCTGTTCTTTCTCCATCTTCTTCAGCAAAATGTTTGTAGTTTGCCATATCTGCCCAGCAGCAGTCTTCACATTGCTGTGTATGGCAGCAATTGCCTCCATTTTGACTTGGGATGGGAACAAAGTGAATGAACTGGACCAACTGATGAATGGGAGCAGACCAAACAACTATAGCCTCAGAACTACCTCAGCTTGGACAGGCATGGAACAGGTAGCATCTAACATGGCTAGTAGAATCATGGCATTTGTCTTGAGCTACCCACTGACAACTATAATGATCATTCACCACTTAGAGGAGAACTTAAAATAGATTTCTGCCCCAGTTAATACCTTCTGTTATAGGTTAACCTTTTTTTTTTCCATGATGGATTAAAGAAGAGAAGTGTCTTCCTTCCATCTTTACCAAATGTGTGTGTTTGTTGTAGGGTGCAATGTCAGTGGATTCTATTACTGATCTTGATGATAGTCAGTCTCGATTACTAGAAGCTCTACAGTTATCCTTACCTGCTGAAGCTCAGAACAAGAAAGAAAAATCCAGGGACAAAAAACTAAGCCTCAATCCTATTTACAGGCAAGTTCCTCGGCTTGTAGATAGCTGCTGCCAGCATTTAGAAAAACATGGTAAGTATATTTTATCTCAGATGTGCAAACAGCTTATAGCACTGTACAAAGATTTGATTTGGAGTTTGAAAGCAATTTGATTGAATCCCCCAAACTAAATCAGCTTTCCAAATTGGGATGAATATAATCAGATGCCACCGGAAAACTGGAATTGACTCAAAGCATTGAATCAGATTGGTGAATTGAATATACGAGTCTGAGAGCACTAAAAATTGTATGGATTCTTTTTCATACAAGTTTGTTGGTTCAAAGTGTGGCTTTTCTTCCCTGAAATAAGGGCTGTGAACCTAGTCAAAGTAGTAATAATTGAGAAAGCCAGTTTCTACTTCAGCTGTGGAATTGGAGAATACTCATGGGTATTTTTTTCTTCTATAGAAGTTAAGAGGGACAGTTTTAAAAAATAGAGGAAATGATGAATGCCACAACATTTTTGTCAAAATCACAGTCTACCACTGTTACCTGATGTGGGGAGATATATTAGGAGACAGGTGAGGGTCTCAAATTGTTGGACTTCATTTGGTCCTGAAACTTAGCTGCAATAAGTCTTAGATTCTAAAATAATTTCATGCAAGCGTTTGAGACTTTGATATGGGATATTAGTAGTTTTAATGTGGGTTAGCACATTTTGCTCAAATTCAAAGGAAAATCATAGTGCTGATGTTCAGCAGTTTGTTGAGTTTCGGTAGTGTAATGCTGGAGGGCCTCTGGAAGCTACATGCAGCCTGAAAGCCAAGGTTAAATATTTCACAACCATACTTGTCCTCATCCCTTCTACTCATCTGGTAAAAAATAAAGCCTGAGCTGGTGCAGTATCCAAGAGCTATGTCTGTGTACTTTTCAATCTAGAAATACAACATTTTTATTGCACAAGTGCGTTGAGGCCTAGGCATCTTTTTATAAATTTGTTATGCAACTTTGTATGGGCAACATTGGTCTTATGCTTCCCTCTAGTGTCACTTTGGAACATTATCCTGTATTTAAAAAAACCAAAAAACTATAGTGGTGCATAGAAGTAGGTTTTATTGAACGCACTTATTCCTAAATTGTATGCATATTTTGGAATGCTGTCTTCTGGCAGATAGGGTAGTGCTATTAGGAATAAGAAACAGAAATAAGATATTATAAAAGTTATATACAGCATAATGTTCTAAAAATGTTATATATTTATATGCCAATGTATATGTAATGATAATGATAATAACATAATAATGTATATGCCATTTTACAGGTCTCCAGACAGTAGGCATATTCCGAGTGGGGAGCTCAAAAAAAAGGGTAAGACAGGTGAGTTTTTATCATACCTCATGAAACTCACTGTTTTGTATTGGTCAGTGTCATCTTTCATTATAGTCCTTCTTTAAATATATAGTAGTAATATATCCAGGAAAATGTCAATATCTTATTTTTTAAAAAATATGTGTTTTTTAGAACTGGGATCTTTCATCTATTTTTTATTTCCAGTAAAATTTGCTGTCTATTTTTAAAATAGTTTTCAATTCTTATCTGGTAACTAAATGGTGTAAGTAATATAAGGATCTGAATATCAGTTATGTATTATGTTAAAGTTGCAATTAAATTCTCTTTTCCAAAATTCTCTTTTGTTTCCATATCAGTTTCAATGGTGGTTTCCTATATATTTAAAAGAAACAGCCTGTCCTGATAATCCTTTGAACTAGGGTGGATTGCTCTACTTTCTGTTTCTGTGAAATGTTTGATTAGATTCCTTTTAATATGACAACTGTCACACTAAAATATTTCAAAGAAAGACATTCCATACATTAAATACGTCATGAAATAATGAAAGCAATTTATAATATTCATATTATTAGTATTAAACATCTAAATACAAATTGCCATTGCTATTTCTTCTTCGTAACGGATGATCATGTAAACCACAAGTCTTCAGATATTTTGGATTCCTGCAGCCATTATGGCCAATGACCAGGAATGTGGGTATTGTAGCCCTCCCCATATTATAAACTTTAAATTATCAGGAAAAGAGCTAAAATCAGAAGGACCACAGAATAATTATAAGAGGCACAGATAGATTAATAATGTACTGAATCATGAATTAAATTAAAGCAATAAAACCATAATAATTATTATTATTGCAGTATTTTGTAGTTATTGATTTTCTGCTGTAAAGTAGGGTTTACTCAGAAGTGAATACGAAATATAAAAACATAATAACAAAAATGTTGCATCCCAGTTAGATCTAGACATGTAATAGAGTGGCAGAATTCATCTAATATATCAATTTGGAAGAATAATCTTTACTGCTATTTTCTTTTAGTAATTGACTACCTTTGGAATAGTTGAGATTTTGACATTTTCTCTGGTCAAAGAAGGTTCAAGGTCTCTGTATGCTACAAATTTTAATTCTGAAAGAAGTCCTTTTCTACAGCAAATAAGATCATTATGATTATTTGTTCCATATACAGTATACTGTATATATATCTTTAGAAAAATGCATAAGCCGGACTTGGGAAAGGTTCTGGCTGAAAGCTAAAACTATAATGCCATCACTTTTTTTTTTAAGTGTAATATAATCATGTAAACTTTTGACAAGACTTTTTTCCTCCTGCACTGATTCTTCTAGTTACGTGAAGAGTTTGACCGTGGTGTAGATGTAATATTGGACGAAGAACAAAGCGTTCATGATGTAGCAGCTTTATTAAAGGAATTCCTTCGTGACATGCCTGACCCACTCCTGACTAGAGAGCTTTACACTCCTTTTATCAACACACTCTGTGAGCACGGTCTTCTCTTTTATATATATATATTTAAAAATATGAATTATAATATTTTATAAATATAAATAAATATGGATTAGGGATAAAATCGTACTTGAAATGGTTGATTCTGATAATCATCTCCATAACTTCTTGTAATGATTTAATGTATAGAATGCTGAAAAGGATTAGGCAACTTAAAGAAGTCCACGTCTTGAACTATGGGTCATGCATACCTTGCTTGTGATAATATCATATGCAATTCAACTGAGCCAGCACTTCTATCAAAATGTTATTTATGGTAGGGGGTTTTTTACACACATCCAAATATAATAATAACTGGATGTTCTAAACCTTCTAATTCTTTGGACATTACACAGCTGTACCTGATCATTAAGATACCTGAAAATATTAAAATGTGTAGAACACTGAATTAGCTGATAATAGTGTTACACAAAGTTTAGTAATTAATAAGAACACTTTTTAAAAAATATTTTCTCTGTTAGTAATGGAACCCCATGAACAACTGAGCACTCTACAACTTCTAATTTATCTTCTACCTCCCTGCAACTGTGATACCTTACATCGACTCCTCCAGTTCCTTGCTACTGTAGCTAGCCATGCAGAAGACAGAAGAGGTCAAGACAGCCAGGAGGTAAGGTCGTTTCACTGATTTTTACTGAGAAATTAGCAGTGCAGTTCCCTGTATTAGGTCTGCCCACCTGTAATGCAGTTTTGTTCAGCACTGTGATAAGGAAAGAAGAAACCATGATATGAAACAGTCTTTGTACTATTTCTGAACAAGCCATGATAATTTAGATTTAAATCAGGGTGTATTTGGTTTATAAATCCTCACTTGTTTTAATTACTTAGCTATGTTTGTTTCATATTCTGTCATTCATACAACAGGATTATTCCTGCATTCAGAAACTTCTAGAATGTACAGGTTTCTTGGGAGGAGTGCCATCCTTCAAATACCACACAAAACTTTGTGTGGCTGCTCCTGATTCCCCTCAGTGGAATGCTCTTTTTTATGGCACAGAGTGACTTAGAAAATGCAGAATCGTAACCAGTTTAGCTAAGCAAAACTATCTATACAAAGAGCTAGGAATCCATTTCCATTTAAATAGTACACCATTTCTTTTCTTTTCATTTCTTTTTAGATCCCTGGGAACAAAATGACATCACTCAACCTAGCTACTATATTTGGACCTAATCTGTTGCACAAGCAGAAGACAACAGACAAAGAATTCACTGTTCAAAGTACAGCACGTGCTGAGGAAAGTAGTGCAATTATTGCTGTGGTACAGAAGATGATAGAAAACTATGAAATGCTCTTTATGGTAGGTGAAGCCTTCCTTCTTTTTCATTTTCACATTAATAGAAGTTTCAGTGGTATAATGGCTTTAAATGTTTAGTTTAGTTTTTATTTTTAGAACTTAGGCACTATGTAGTAGTGTCTTTTTAACACTTGAAAATATTCTCTGATGAGAGAATGACTGTCCAGTGAATAAATAAAATAGGACCATAATATACAGAAATTATCATTTGCATGGTGAACTAGTGGCAGCATAATGGACTGAGACTGTTGGTAAAAGAAGACCCTTACCTACTTTGCCATGTGGCAGCACAGCTCTTAAAATTTAAACCAAAAAAGTAAGTACATATGAATTTATTTCTTTATACCTATTTCTTCAGAGACCTCCTTTGATAAGGCTAATTGTATGATTATTTGTGTACAACAATTATTCGTTGCTGATAAATATAACATAAAATTACAGAACAGTAGCTCAGTTATTAGAAAATGGCTGCATAATTCCCATAATCACCTCATGAATATTTTGGAATAACCAAAAGTAATAACTTCTAAGTAAGGAATAACAGACCTTACTTAGAAATAAGGTCTGTTGCTAATAATGGACAAATATACAGTACTGTGCAAAAGTTTTAGGCAGGTGTGAAAAAATGCTATAAAATAAGAATGCTCTCAAAAAAATATATTGTAATTGTTTATGTTTATCAATTTACAAAATGCAAAGTGAGCAAACAGAAGAGAAATCCAAATCAAATCAATATTTGGTGTAACCACCCTTTGCCTTCAAAACAGCATCAATTCTTCTAGGTACACTTGCACACAGTTTTTGAAGGAACTCAGCAGCTAGGTTGTTCCAAGCATCTTGGAGAACCACATATCTCCTGTGGATGTAGGCTGCCTCAAATCCTTCGGTCTCTTCATGTAATCCCAGACAGACTCAATGATGTTGAGATCAAGGCTCTGTGGGGGCCAAACCATCACTTCCAGGACTCCTTGTTCTTCTTTACACTGAAGATAGTTCTGAATGACATTGGCTGTATGTTTGGGGTCGTTGTCCTGCTGCAGAATAAATTTGGGACCAATCACACGCCTCCCCGATGGTATTGCATGATGGATAAGTATCTGCCTGTATTTCTCAGCATTGAGGACACCATTGATCCTGACCAAATCTCCAACTCCATTTGCAGAAATGCAGCCCCAAACATGCAAGGGACCTCCACCATGCTTCACTGTTGCCTGCAGACACTCATTATTGTACTGCTCTCCAGCCCTTCGGCAAACGAAATGCCTCCTACTACAGCCAAATATTTCAAATTTGGACTCATCAGTCCAGAGCACCTGCTGCCATTTTTCTATACCCCAGTTCCTATGTTTTCGTGCATAGTTGAGTCGCTTAGCCTCGTTTCCACATCGGAGGTATGGCTTTTTGGCTGCAGTTCTTCCATGAAGACCACTTCTGGCGAGACTTCTCCGGACAGTAGATGGGTGTACCTGGGTCCCACTGGTTTCCACCAGTTCTGTGCTGATGGCCCTGCTGGACATCTTCTGATGTCAAAGGGAAGGAAGCATGATGTGTCTTCCATCTGCATTAAGTTTCCTTGGCCAACCACTGCATCTACAGTCCTCAGCATTGCCCATTTCTTTGTGCTTCTTCAGAACAGCACATCTTGAAACCCCAGTCTGCTTTGAAATTTTTGCCTGGGAGAGACCTTGCTGATGCAGTCTTACTACCTTGTGTCTTGTTGCTGTTCTCAGCCTTCCCAGGGTGTATGACCTGTGACATGAAACTGTCTTCCACAACCTCACCTTAGTAGCAGAATTTGGCTGTTCCTCTCCCAGTTTTAAGCCTCCTACACAGCTGTTTCTGTTTCAGTTAATGACTGTGTTTCAACCTACACATGAAATCGATGATCTTTAGCACCTGCTTGGGCTACTTATTTTACAACTGTGGACAATTTATCAAGGTAATGTAGGGCTAGATGTGGAATGTTTTATGGAATGGAATTTGTGCTGTTCTGCCTTCAGGTTTATTTATGTGTACTAAATGGAAAAAAAAGACAATGGAAAATATATTTAAAGAAAGATGAAGTGTTTTGTATGTTATTGAACTGGAACTGGATTGCTTTACATTTGTTTAATATATTAATTCATGGCTAAAAATAGAGGTATATGATTTTGCTATTCATTTTCTGATGTTTCATTAATGTATAGGTCCCAGCAGACCTTCAAAATGAAGTTCTAATTAGTTTGCTTGAGACTGATCCAGATGTTGTAGACTATTTGCTGAGAAGGAAAGCTTCCCAGTCATCGTGAGTAGTTTGTTAACTTTCCCTTTATTTGCTTCCATTGGGGAACCATTTATCATGATTGTCCAAAGGCTTCTTATTTCAGAACCCCTGAGATGTTGATTTAAATAGCAGGTTTGAACAATGTTAATCATTATGAAGTTAAATTATCAACCTCTTTTATAACTTAAATGTTAGTGATCATAACCCTGATAACTTTAGAAAAACCCTTTAATTATTTTTTATATGCAACAGCTTAATTTGCAAGGATATTTTAATAAAGTTAACTTGAGTTAAATTTCAGAGATTGTCCAAGGCCTCCAGCCACTATATCTTGGGAGAAAATTGGAAATACCTAGTTAGCTCCATTTGCACTAAAGCCTGGATTCATGACATAATGTCAAAGGTGCAAATGTGTCTGCAATTAGAACTTTCTGGGCCAATGGCACACCTAAGGTTCGCATTTTAATGAGATTTTAAGTAAAATGTTAAACAGGAAGTTAGCATGCTGCTAAGTATTGAACTCAAATGTTTATTTCTAGAAATGCTTCTGGATCCCATACAGAGCAAAGAGGCATTTTAATCACTAAAAATGATAGCAGGACTGCAGGCCCGTGGTTTGTTGCAGGTTTGTCACCTGCTTAGAAAAGACACCAACTCAAACTGAGGCAATAGCATGCATCCTGGAAAGCTGTGTGAAGTCACAAGGAAGAACCTTAACAGCGTGACTTTCAGTCAGTATTTTGGATTTGCCCTGCCCATCATGGCATGCCGTTTGTGAAAGTCCTGCTCACATGCTTTTGCAATCCAGAATGTACCCAGAGATTCCCAACCTTTGGGTACCATTCTGAATTAACTTTATTTTAAGCTCTGCTTTTCCACCTTGTATAGCTATGACGCAGGTGAGGGCATAGAAATTCCAGTGGATACACAGGTCTTCTCTATCTTTGCTCTAAAATGTCTCTAAAATTAGATTCCTGTTGAAGTGAATCCACTTCATACAAAAATTATCTGCAGGTATTGCTTATTTTAAGAAGGTTCACTAATGCAATTTATATAATTAGCCTTACCAAATTGGGCAACTCAAGCAGACATGAACATAATAGTAGCTTTGGAATCTTATTCTAGCAACTGATAATTAAGAGTTATTATCATCTGATACTAGAGATAGCAGTCATTCCTTATTTTCCATGTTCAGCTTTGCCTTAGTCCTGACAAATATGTGCACCATTTGTATCATAGCTGGTTTGTATGCAGATTATCTTTTCTTCTGCTTTGGAAATGAAGGATGGTGCATTCCTTCCTTAAGCCCTGATTCTTTACTTATTTTTAAGTCAGTTAAACCTCCTAAGAGGAAGCATTCTTTTTCAACATTTTCCAAGAAATCATTGGGAACAGTTTGTTGTAATTCACAGTTGATAGGACCAGTGATTGTGCTATGTGTTTCAACAAGAGTATTAAATATGTTTGAGAATGACAAATCATCACTTTAGTTTTGTTCTCCTCTTAGATGCATAATTAATATTGAAGTGCCCAGGAATCATTTTTATATGTTTTGATACTAGCATGTTTCCAGATGTAACTGCGAAGTCATGGGAAAGAATTTGGCTAGAAGATTAAAGGGACAATTTGTTCAACATGAAAAGAATGTCATACTCATAGGACACGTCTTGTTTCTGTGTCAGTTTGGAGAGATGGCTACATATTCACATGGTTATTTTTCCTGATAAGTTGAACCAAAAAGGAAAAAGTGAGATACACATCTTTTGGGACCATCTTAATATTCTTGATAATGGATTTCAAATCTTGACATGAAAAACTTTGTAACTCTGCATGAGAAGTGAGCACATGTCCAACAGTGGGAGTAATTGGTTGTGTAGCAAAATGTGTGAGAAAAACTTCAGTTGCTACTTGTAAAATGGGCATAGTGACTTCCTACATGGACTTTTCTCTTGATTAAAACACTTTCTTGCATCTACTTTTGCTAATAGCCTCACCATTTTTCCTTTTCTCTTAACTGGAAGACTGCCTGCTCAGTCACGATGAAATACTACAACATTATATAACACTGCTTACTAATAACACTACAGTGATGACAATCTATTTCTGGACTCTTCTTATCCTTTCTAATACGGCTGGATTTCTCAGGATGAAATTCATCTCTAACTACATACTAACCTTAAACTAAACCACCATTTGCAACTGAAATCAAGGTTCTTGCTGTGAAGGATTTCTTGTTAAATCCTAAATAGAACATGGAATGGCCATTTTAAATTCTTAATCAGGGAGTATCTTTTGAGAAAAAAACTAGAATGTTCAACTTTTATTCAAGGTAAGGTACTTAACATAATTTGAAAGATTTTTTAAAGTTTTATTTTATTAAAAGCAGTATTTAAGTGGAGTGTCCTTTGTTCTATGCTCATTGTTCGTTGTGGTTACCTTTTTTCATGCACTAACGTACAAAATGCTTCCTGTATTACACTTAGAGTTACAACATATTATTAAAGCTTTCTTTTTTTTAATTCGAATATCTGTTGATCTCTGCTTTTTGTCTTGGACATAATTTAGTAGTATTTTCACCAAATTGTGTTGAATCCCATCCTATAATTGTTTGTTAATAAGGCAGTTACTTTCTATAATCTCTAGTTTTATTCTAACCACATATCATTGAAATATACTGTTCTTTACGTGGGCTAAATTTCATTAACTCCTGTTTATGTTTCATTTTATCAGAAGCCCTGAAATGCTTCAGTCTGGAGGTTCATTCTCCCTAGAAGGCAGACATTCATCCATGGACTCAAACAGAACTTCAAGTGGTGATATATCACCCTATGACAACAACTCTCCAGTGCTGTCTGAACGATCTGTTTTGGCAATGCAGGAAGATATGTCCCTCGCTTCTGATAATTTATTTAAAGCACCAGAACAACACACATTAGTCAGCCGTTTTCAACCAAAATCAAAAGAGAATTCCTTTGGATCATGGTTTGGGAAAGGTATGATCAGATGTACCATGACTAAGTGAACATTCATTGGTTCTAATGTCATTGGGAATACATCTCCTTTAATTTGTTCCCTTAATTCTTTTTATTACAAACCTTGTTTTTGTTACTGAATTGATTTCCTTGACGGAATGGAGTCAGACAGTTACTATTGGACAGATACAATTTATCCATTAAAATTACAGTTCCTAACAGCAAACTTCTAATTTTAATTTAAAGGTCATCTGAGAAAACATTCTTTGAAAAGTTTTGGTATTTTTTAACTATCCAAACAATATCTGCATCCAGTTGAAAAAGATCTTTATACAGAATGCCCTTCAATTGTATTTAAATCTTCACAAAGACAGTAATTTATAAGTGCAGAGTTAACACATCAATTCAGAAACCTGCGAATGGGAAATACATTTAGTGGACTCTTAAACTAGAATTATAATGGCATAATTATGCCTCTGTGGTTAAGTCATAGTTTCATTGTTCTATCATATGAACATCTTAATATTTAACCTGATAAAATCTATGGATTATGGAACCTGTTGAATTTCTGTCAAGACATAAATGAAATATTGGGGAATCTGTATGCATTGTAAGGAATATATGCCATAAATTCATTATGGATATTTCTTCAAGTGTTTGGGGATCTGTATCTGTTGAAAAACTCCAAATACATCCCTCTGCAGCTCTATTGACTTCAAAATCCAAGGCACAATGTCAATGCATCAAGTTTCCAATACATAAAGCCATTATAATATTTAAGATCTGTCAGAGTTATCATAACTTGCTATAGTACAGAAGTGAAATGTTTAAAAAATGAAATCAGTTCTAATTCTTTGCAAGTGTTTTGAATGATAGACCTCATACTTTTTCTTGAATCTTGTATTTTGTCTTTGAATTTTTGACAATTACATCTCTCATTATTCTACTGAGGAATGTTTGGGCCAGAAACTATCACAGAATGAAAAATTCTGTGAACCTAAAAAAAATGATTTTAGTTGGAAGGGAGTTCCCTGTACAACATTTCATGCTGCTTTTCATCCAGGACTTTCACTGAGTCATGGCATGGGGATCTATTGCCCTTATGGTAAATAAATCCATTGAGTTAGCAATAGCTCTTGATGTCAAGCTAATTTTTTTTTTAGATCCTAGCTGTTGTTTCTGATCTATAGTTATGACCCCATAACATTTTAGCTTGGTATCAAGCTACACTTGGCTGCCCTGCTGTACATCAATCTTCTTATGGCCAAATTGCAGTCTTATTGTATGCAGATGATGTAGTGCTTCTGTCACAAATATCAGTTGGACTGAAATGAGCTCTGCATACCCTTATTGTTCTCAGAAAGCACTTGAGATTAGCTATACTAAGATCTTTATTTCTGCAAAGTAACCCAGGGTCCCTAACCTGGAAACGGAACTAGTCAAAATCTTTAAATATTTGGGCATGTTTTTTATAACTCGGCCAAATACAGGTCATACCAAAATTATATAATTCAAAATGCACTAAAATTAGTGGAAGCAATACAAACCTTCTGCTTCACCAGATGGTCACAGCATATCCTAGCAGTGTTAAAAGCTGTATCTGGTTAAGGCACACTTTTGTTGCAACTTTTGTTGGTTGCTCAGTTGGGACCATACAGTTTCTTTGTCCCTCTGGAAAGATTCAGTTTAAATTCTTAGGGGCTATATTGCAAATGATCCCATGTGTACCTAATGTGGTACTAAGCAGGGAGGCAAGCAAGTAGAAATGGTTGCATGGATTTGTATTAGTTCCAATAGAAGAGAATATATGTAGCTCAGGATTGAACTGTGGAGACCTTGGTGCTCTCTGAGCTTGGTTGTTTGCTTGCAGATGTTTCATTATCCAATTAGGTAACATCTTCAGTGCTAGAAGGAAGTGGGGTTTGCTCCCTGTTTTTATATAGTAGCTTCCCCTGCCAGGGTTGGTGGGGGTATGGTTTTCTCCTTGGTAGTTCCCTGATGAAGGTATAGTTTTTGCTTGATTGTTTGTCTGGTGTTAATCAATCTCTGCCTCACTACCTACTTTCAGTAGATAGACAAATATACCAACCAGTCAGAGGAACACCCATGGAATCATCACTCTCAGGACTCATAGCAGAAACCGTAATGCAGCGTCTAGAAACTATAGTACTTCTTTCTGATCTATGTGTTAAATGTTAAGATCATTTACATTCATATTCCTTCTAATCCAATAGATGTTTCAGAGGACTATTTCGACATCTGGGGCACCTGGCATTCAACACTGAAAAGTGGTTCCAAAGGCATGGGAATGACAGGTATACATTTTCTTTCTGTTTTTATGTGTTGAATAATCATGATTTGAATATTCATATAATAGTACTATTTCATTACGGTATTGTACTAGAAGAAGATTGCTAAATCTCTTTCTCTAAAAGTCATCCATTTTGTATAGCACATGGTTCAGGGAACTGTAGTTTACAGAAGTTTATACCATATTAACTATTTTTTCTGTTTGAGTATCACAGGAGTTTGCACAACAAGCTGGTTTTCTGCAAACTGACAGATATTATATTCAAATCAAGGCACAACTATCTGTAGAATATTTTGTGCTATAGAACAGGGGTATCTGTATTGAAACATTGTGTTTGTATGTGTGAATAATAATTAATAGTTCTAGATATCATTCCCAAGCCTGATGAATGATCCTAATGCCTATGTCATTCTAAATTATTTAAAAAAAAAAGTGTGCTTTGCTTTTTTATTGATTGTTCTCTATGGTTCTTTAGGGTCATATGGAGACATCTATGAGAGCAGCTCGTTGCGGCCAGGGCAGTGTTCCCTTTCTCAAGGGAACCTGTCGTTGTCTTCACCTCAGTGGCAGGAAACCAATACAGAGCTAGATAATGGAAAACCGGTCATCCGGAGGAGTCAGACAACAGCTGCCCTTCCTGAATGTCACTCGCATCCCCCTCTGTCTCGAGTGTGCAGCACCCCACAAATTGAAGTAGGTAGAAGGAATTCCAGCCAGTCTAATTCAAAACAGCATTCACCTGTGAGAAATACAGAGAACTTTATGGAGCATGACTTAGATGCAACTTGGCTGCATGCCGCATTTAAGCCATTGTCCCTAAGGCAAGCTGAAGTAATTCGAAAAGACAGACCACCACCTCCTTATCCTGAAACAGCAAAACAAAGTAGCATATCATCCCTCCAGCCAACTGTGTCTTCTACAGGATATCCATTGTGGAAGCTTCAGAAGACAGACTCCTTATTTGGGGCCCAGGGAATGAGGATAATGACTCAGGTGCCTGAACAACCTGTCCTGCACGAGGAGCAACAGAACAAAATTGAAAGAAAGTACTCCGCTCCAGACAGTGAGCACAACAGTAAAAAACAGTCAGAGACAGACTGGCATGACTGGCAAAGCAATCGATGGCAAATTTGGGAGATATTATCACCTGATAATTCAGATGCACTTCCTGAAACATTAGTATGAGTGGAGAAATCAGCAGGTCCCTCTGTCTTTTCCAACTAGGGAAAACTGGTAATGGTGGACTGGATTTATATTGAATTATTTTTTTAAAAAACTGTGTTTACTTTATGGAGGATTTTAAAATTAAATTTATTAAAATAATTTTAATAGAACTGTAAAATTCAGTAACACATTTTTCTGGTTTTGTAGTCATCGCAAGAAGGAAATGTGAGATGGCAATTTCGGCCCAAACTACTCTGTAAAATATAAGCTCTGTATACAATAAAAATAACACACTTGATGTTGCTAAGATATATTTATGTATCTGCAGCTCAAATGACTGTATATTATGCAGATGTTTTGTGTATGATAGCATTGTGTTTATATGCAGAAAACAAATAATCTTGAATGCTTTTTTTGAAAAAAAATATTTTAATCATGCACTACTAGTATTAATATACGATATATTGACATCCTCTTGGAAATGCACAAACTGGTTTCTGTGCTTTTAACTAATCTGTTTGCAGAAGACGTATATTTTCACTGACAAATAAGAAACAATGTGGAATGAGAACATTAAAAGCCATATATTTTATAGTAAAGAAGTTAAAGAGTATCTAACATGTTATTTGCTTGCAAGGAAAATTTAAGAACTATATATTTTTGACTCTTTTAGAAAGCAGTTCCAGTCACCCCTTCATAAGTATGGCCATGCTGACACCATATACAAAAAGTTCCCAAAGATTCTTCTACCCATTCCATATTAGGGTTGTTTAAGTTGTGGGGTGGGTGGGGAAGTGCAGGAGGGGGTGTTTATAAAGTATTGTTAAGATTGTTCATTTGACAAACCCTTTTGAATTTTCTATATTTCTGCATAAATATGAACTAAAACATGATCTGCTCTCCACACAAGTCCTAAAACTAGATAAAGAGAACCCAATTAAATAAATGAGTCAAATACATTATTCTTGTTTGTTTGTTTATTTATTTATTGAAGAAAATATCCAACATACGTATTTGTGTGTGGCAAAGCTATATGAACCTTTGCTTTCAGTAACTGATGTGCCCCCCTTGGGGAGAAATAACTGCAACTAACATTTCCGATAACTGTGAATCAATCCTGCCCATTGGCTTGAAGGAATTTTACCCCATTCCTCCGTACAGAACAGCTTCAGCTAAGGATGTTGGTGGGCTTCCTTGCATGAACAGCTCATTTCAGATCCACAACTCTTCTATAGGATTAAGGTCAGGAATTTGACTTAGCCATTCCAAACTTTAACTTTTTCTTCTTTAACCATTCTTTGGTTGTACAACTTGTGTGTTTTGGGTCATCATCTTGCTGCATAACCTCCTTTCTCCTAAACTTCAGTTCATGGACAACATCCTTAAATTTTCCTGAAGAATTTGCAGTACAGTTCAGAATTCATAGTTCCATCAATGATGGCAAGCTGTCTTGATCCAGAGGCAACAAAGGAGGCCCAAACCATGATACTGCCACCACATTTCACAGATGGGATAAGTTTCTTATGCTGGAATGCAGTATTTGCCAAACACTGCTTTTCATTCAAGCCAAAAAGTTCTATTTTGGTCTCAGCCATCCACAAAACATTCCATAGCCTTCTGGCTTATACATGTAGTCTTTCGTAAACTGTAGATGTGTAGCAGTGGGTGTTTGTTTTTGCAGAGTAGTGGCTTTCTCCTTGCCATGTGCACAATTGTTCAATGTTCTCCTGATGGTGGACTCATGAATACTGATATTCACCAAGAGAGCCCTTTAGTTCCTTAGATGTCACCCTGGAGTTCTTTGAGACCTCCCAGAGTATTACATGCCTTGGGCTTGTTCGTTGACCACTCCTGAAAAGGGTAGCAATGGTGTTGAATTGCTTCCATTTACACACAATCTGCCTGACTGTGGACTGGTGGAGTCCAGAATCCGGAAATAGTTTTGTAACCTTTTTTGGCCTGCTAAGCATCAACAACTGTTTTTCAAAGGTCCTCGGAAATGTCCTTTGTTGGAGCCATGACGCCTTTCACATACCTGTGTTGTGAAGATCAGCCTTTGATAGTGAATACCCTGAATTCTGTTCTTTAAATAAGGCAGGACCTCCCACACACATACCTGATTATCATCCCATTGATTGAAACACCTAAGTCTAATTTCCCCTTCAAATGAACTAATAATCCTAAAGGTTCACATACTTTTGGCACATACAGATATGTAGCTTTTGATCATTCTCAATAAATAAAAGAACAAGTATAATGTCTTTGACTCATTTGTGTTCTCTTATCTAGTTTTAGGACTTGCGTGGAAAACAATGTTTTAGGTCATATTTATGCAGAAATATTGAAATTCAAAAGGGTTCACAAACTTCTAAGCACCACTGTACTATATGTATTTATATGTATACGTGAGACCTGGAATCCAAATCAATAATTAAAATAATTTCCTTTTTTAACCAACACAGTTTTCAGTATTCATAATTCATAAAATATTGACAGAATTCCACAGGATGATTCCAGTGCAATGTTGTATTTGTTAAATGTTGATATTCTGTGCTTTTAAAGGTTTTTTTTTTATCACTCAACATGGGAGAGGTCTACCTATTACATTCTTCAATTATAAAGATGCTTGCCTTAAATTTCAATGGAATTTTATCTAGTGGTGTTTTTTAAGTTATATCTTGTGCAATAGAATAAAAGTCTACCATAAAATTTTGTTTCTATTTATTGAATCAAACATTGTGTGCATATAATCTATCAGTAAACAGTAGTACATAATTGTTAAAGGGATAAGATAGATGAAAGTTTTCACTTAAGGGGCCATTTCAGTGGGAACACCATGTATAGGTGTTTCCATGTGAATGCTAGACTAAATAACTGATATGCTTCTTTCTATTTACTAAGTGGGTATGAGGTGACCCCTTTGGGCTCTTGCATTCTGCTTCAGAAACAATAAAGTTACAAATAAACTAAAGATATAGAATGATGAAGAGGTCCTTGATGCATCATCACTCCTGGGAATTTGCAATATCAGCATCAAACAAGTAATTTAAGTATCCAGGAATTCTGTTTCAAGCCTCAATGTCCTGGTCCAGCCAACTCAGATCTGTATCCCTGTAAACTCAATTAATGCTATTCTACAACTCCATACCAGCAATAGAAATAGCCATGGCATGGATGCAATTAAAATCTTAAGAGCTAAGGTTGGGAGTTAACTGTTCTGTGACGTGCAAATCTGCAGCTATTACAATGTGACTCTGAATAATCTGTCCAGTCAACAGATTCTAAGCTACTATTTTGCATGCCCAGATGTGTCTGCAAATTCTTTACTCAAAACTAGAAACAGGCCTGACGTCATTAGAAGCCTGAATCTGTTCCTGACATTTGAGATACTGGCTCACAGTAGTCTTTTGGAACCCTTTAGTTTCTTTGGCTGGTAAAATAATTTTATTCCATTATGGCTAAGTGAAATAAAATCCAATTTATGACTCTCGATTTTCCATACAATATCTATCTTGGATATGAGAAGGCTCTGTCAGAAATAAAACAGCAGATCGCAGGTAGTCCTCGCTTAGTGGCATCTCATTCAACGACCTAACTTACAATGGCACTGAAAAAGATTTACAACCAGTCCTCAAATTGCAGCTGTTGCAGCATCCCCAGAGTCACATGATCGTGATTTGGGCACTTGGCAATTAGGGTGTGTTTACGACAGTCACAGCATCCCACGGTCACATGATAGACATTTGCAACCTTCACAGCTGGCTTCCAACAAGCAAGTCAATGGGGAAGCCAGCAGGAAGTCGCAAGTTGGGGTCATGTGACGTGCTTAACAACCACAACTGGAACTGATATTGTAAGTGGGGCACAATCATGTTATGTTTCACTTTATGAATGCACTGCTTAGTGATGGAGTTGCTGGTCCCAATTGCAGTTGATAAGCGAGGACTACATGTTTTGACCTAGATTTACAAAAGGATCTCAGCTATGTTCCAAACATTCTACAGTGCGGGAATGCAAGGGAAGCTGTTCACAGCAGCCAAATATTTCAAAAAATTTTTGCCTGACAAGAGTTTCTTTCTTTCAGGTGTTCTGGAAGGTGGATTCAACAGCCTGCCTAGATGAGATTATTTATATTTACATCCTTTAGAAAAAAAAAAAATTAATATTGGCTGCAGAAGTTCGGCTCTTATTTTCATCTTTATAAATGTTTACTGCTTTAATTTCAGAGTTAGAATTAAGAGCCCAAGAATGTTTTTTCAGAGTATCTCACTTAAAATAGATTGTTAAGAGAGGCTCTGATTTTTTTTTTTCTTTTAATGACTTCCTGCTATACTAGAGATGGTTGTACAGCAGCATTGAGTCTAAGGGTCCTATAGCCCAGATGGATTGCGTTCACTGAGAAACGTTGTAATAGATGTACCCTTAAGGTCTATGTGCACGTGTTTCAGGTTGTGATTAAAACTATGCTGTGTTTTATGTTATTTAATGGATCAAGTCAGTAAATCGGAAAAAAACATGATTGAGTTGATCATGAGCTGCTCTCTACAAATTAAAAATATTTTGCATAAAATTAATTTCTATTTCAAGCATAGGTAGCCTTTTATCTTGATTCAATAGTACTAAAACCTTTATTGGAGTTTAGGTACCTTTTAATTAAACTGCTAGTTTCAAATAGGAAATAGAAATGATTTTTAACTTATGTCCTAGAGTGTGTGTATAAATATGTGAGAAGGTGGGAAATTTTTTTTCCAAAGCCCTAACCCAAAAATGGTTCCAATTTTTCCTTCTCTTTTATGATGGCCTTTCTTAGGGAAATTATATGCATCCTCTGTTAAACATTTCCAGTTCCAGGAGTGGGTCAAAGGGAGGGGGGGATTTACAGTGCGTCTACTCTCCACTTGCACTGACATCACGAGTTTTTCACAATGGCAATAGTTATTGAACATATTTGTATATTTTATATGAAAAATAGCATACCAGTAAGAATGCTTAGAGATCAACAGCAGGTGAGTTGCTGAGTTAGAATGTTTTTAACTTGTTTTAACCTCCCAGTTATATGGTACTATACAGAGCAGTGTGTTTGAAATGCAGAGTCTAGACAAAATTATAAATAAATTCTACTTTCTGTTTTTAAATGATGAGTAGACAATCTGTGACCTGTTGGGCCATCATTTCGGAGATATTTCCTTACCTAAACAGAGAAACAGAATGACCAAGGGCAAAAAAGCAGTGGGAGTGCGAGCGACTTACAACTTGCTGCTGGCTTCCCCATTGAATCTGCTAGTGGGAAGCTGGCAGGGAGCACCTGCCTGCCTGCCTGCCTGCCTTTCCACATATAATAATAGGCTTGTGCTGTTTGCCCTCCCTTCATAACCCTCAGGAGGTTACCCTCAGGAGGTGAAGCCATCTCCTCCTCAGCTGACCTGTGGAACTGCCTGCCACTTTGCTGGGGGGAGGTGGAACAAAGGGAGCTGTGGGCCGCAAGGAAAACTGCACCCCCACTCCCTTGCTGCCAGCCAATTGGGCAAAGGAGCCAGAAAGAGGCAGGAAAGAAGTTGGGGATCCCTTCCTCCTTCCCTTCCCTTCCCTTCCCTTCCTTTTCACATATAATATAGGGTTGTGCCATTTGCTTTCCCCAAGTGACCCTCAGTGAGGCTTGCTGAAGCTGCCTCCTCCTCCTCCTCCTCGGTTGACCCACAGAACTGCCTGCCATTTTGCTGGGGGAAGGTGGAGAAGAGGGAGCTTCAGACCATGAGGAAAAATATGAATTCCCTTTCACCTCATGCATTTGCAATTTAATCAAAACTTCAAAAAAGTTTGTCATTTACACATGTAATGCTTTAAATTGTTCTGCTTCTAATAAGCCAACCTTCATAACAGTGCTTTGACTTCGCCCTCTTATGTTTGTTCTTATTCCAATACCGGTATACAAAATATTAAGCCTTTAAAAGTGTTTGGCATGAGATTGTTTAGCTGGATATGAAAGTCTCTATGCTATGCTCTAAGAGTATGAGAAACCATTGAATCTACAAAATATTTGTAATGTAGCCAAGACACAGAATATCTTGTGGCTGACTGTAGCTGAAAATAACATTTCTGGAAGGAAGGGCCATTAGAATGTAAGTGCTTTGCTTGAAATATATGCATGTATTAATACATAATTACAGAAGGATTTGCTAGACAGCCACTAGGAGGCTCTCTGATCACACAGCACTATTATTATATTCTAAATTTGTTTTGTGTTCTCACAAAAAGGGAAAAGTTTTTTTGGGGGAGGGGTTTTTTTTAAGACATTAAAATAAAATGTCATGCTGGATAAATACGAAGAAACATGCATGAATACACAAATGGCATATTTTGATAATTACCAGGTAGGGTAACTTTACATGGTCTCATGATTAAAGTTATGAATATATTGTCAAGACTGCTTAACGGTTATTTTCTTCTGGCATCATTAATTCAAAGTAATAGTGTTGCATGTAACTTCACGTGGGATATTTTAAAATGATGGACTAATCTGAAGTGTTCTTTAAATCACACAGAAGGATGTATCATTGTGCTTTACTTCCTTATCAAAATCACAGACTTTACACTGTGAATTAGGATAACCTAGGATCACAAAGAACAAAATTCCCAATGTTTCTGACATTCTCTGTCCAAGCAGAACAATTCTCTAGCAGTCTTATCACTCCTAACTCTCTTCACACCTATAGGCAAAGCTAAGCCCAGCCATATGGTCATTTAAAGTGCAGTTCACCTGTCCATAGCTTGTAGAAAAGCATGAGACAAATCTGGGCCACCCACATTTCTGATTCCCATTCTGCTCCGTGAGTGCCGCTATGTTTAACTGTTTTAATGCAAGACACGTTAAAAGCCACGATTGCTTCATTTCTCATCCCACTGAGCATCACTGCTGCGTGAGGAAACGGTTTCCAGTCACTCTCCTTAATGTGCGGTAGAGTGCTTGGAATAACTGACAGGAATAAAACTATTCTTAAACAATGTTGTCAAAAGTAAAATAATGACCAACTGAATAAATGAACCCATGCATGAAACTGCCACCACCAGAGCGAACACAAAGTGACAACATGTAATTCCTCCTTTCTACAACCACCTTTCCCTGATCCCAAATATTGTCCCCTCTTCAGCACAGGTGAATCTTGGAGACTACTGGACAACAGACTAGGCTCTCAAAGGTGATTGAGAGATTTTCTATTTAATGTATTTGTCTTTGGCCATTTCTATACTGAGACTTCTGAACTGCACAGGGTTTCAAGTCTTGTTTTTTGAGCACAGGTTAACTGCTTTTTCAAAGCAGTTGTAAGCACTTGGATAGAAGGTCCACATAAGACCTGCTTTTGTAAAGCATGAGTCAGGCATTGCACAAAATCAAATCTTAATCATAGACCAGCATAAAATACAATCAGGAAAAATTACACCCATATCAATAATAACACTGAAATGTATAAGAGGTAAAAGATACTGTAATTAACAGCTAGAATTGTTAACACAATATTACAATATTAAAACATTAAGATATCTCTATAAAAATTCTTACTATTAATACGACTATAGACTAAAAGCCTGATGGCCATAAAAAGGATGTAAAAACAAAGATTTTTTAAAAAAGATGACCCCTCAATAAGTTTATCCATGCCCAATATCCTTAATTGTCTATTTGGAGATTTGAATTGCTGCCAGGTGGAATCTAGCAATGTTACATGTAATAAATGGTTATCTGAAAGGAGAAAATTAAGATTTTTGTTATGACCTACAACATGCATCAGTAAAGGAAGAATGAAAGTTTCTCAACTTCACTGGGAGTGTAAAAGCACTTGTGTGATGTTTCAATAGCATTTGTGCTACATGGACAGGTTCTCATACACCTACCCTCTCCCATTAAGAACTTCAGAGGGTAAAATATTAAGCATGACACTGAGAAAATATCTTGACTGGGCAGGGAAGACCAAAATAATTATCTGCCTTGTTTCTATCTGGAATAAGTTATGCAAGCTCTAAAGTGGGCTGGAATATGGCTTACCTCATTCTGAAATTCTGTATCTAGAACCCTTTCTCCTTTCTACTGATTCTTTTGGCCTGAGGGTGTTTCAAGCAGCAGTTGCTCAGGTGGCAAGCCATAATAGGTACGTTCCCCCAGAACTGCTTGTGGCCAGGATGATTGACATTGGTCTGTCAGGACTAATGGGATTACTCAGTCCTGAATGGGATTACTCAGGCAACTACCTCTGTAGAAGCAATGCCTAATATTTCCTGCAGCTAAAACCAAATGCCCATGGAGGGCAGTGCCCAGATGCTATATGTATAGCTATATAGATGCTATATGTGTCCATGAAGTGTGGTAGTTCATGTCTTATATCAAGAGAAAAAGGAAGACACTACTATAAAACTGGAACAGGCAAAAGGGAAAACACAATTTTAAAACTAGAATAGCTGAGGATAACATCAAGCCGCTTCAGCTGTGGACTAGAGAGGACACAAAGGCAGTGTTATACAGATGGATAAATACTAAGGTGTGTTTACACCATTGTTAAGGGTTTTCACAACGAACCCTTAGAGTGAAGAGCTTTCTCTTGTAATATTTAGAGTCTGGATAAACACAGAATTATTTGTCTATAATATATATATTATCAATCACAACAATATTTCTGCCTGCCAGTTGTATAACAGCAAAAGTAACATTGTCTGATTTAACTCCTTAGTCCATCTTTTTCTGTTTCTAATTATACTTATGCATAGCTCCAAAGTGGGGAAAAACCCACCTACCTTGCTCCAACCCTGATCAGGCCAACCCAGTTGTTTCCAAGAAGTTCTTCATATGAGGCCTTAGACTGTATATCAGCAAGGCAGTCTTTAATGTGTATGTTTCTGCCCTCCTGTTTATCACTAAGAGCAAGCATACTTCGCTCATATACTTTGTAAAAGAACAGTCAATGCTCCTCCCTTATTAACCATTTTTCAATTATATCTTTATCCATTTACAAAAGAAGCCAGAAACTCAGGTGCCCAGCAAGTTCTCCTCTTTTACTCTTTGGGCTACATTCTTCAAACACTTAACTGAAGGTAGGTCCTACTAGTGATGTAAAATATTTTTTTAAAAAAATGAACACAGCCAAATTACAGATCTCCTTTATCCTTTAGGAATGTTGTAGGTTCAAAAACTTTACAGGGAAATCAGTATGTGCCATCCAGGATCACAGTGTTAGTTTTCTCTTAGGAAAAAAGTCCTTTAACAGTGCTAGAAGGAAGTGGGGTTTGCTCTCTGTTTACATACAGTAGCTTGCCCTGTCAATATTGGTGAGGTTGGTTTTCTCCTTGGGAGTTCCCAGATTAGGCTGTTGTTAACTGCTTTATTGTCTGAGTTGGTAAACAACCAAGCAGGAAACAAACTATGCAGCTTGTCCTAAGCAAAAGTGGCTTTTCCCAACATGTTACACAATTTACATAGATGGATACATAAATTCTGTTAGCAGATGCATTGATTAGGAATGGATTTCTCCTCTAAATGGAATTTTGATTTTTGCCTGCATTTGATCAAATGTTCTGAGACTAATCCCAGTTTTCTAGGCAGTAAAATGCTGGGAGGATTTGGCAGGGAAAAAGCAGTGAGAAGCACATCATTTTTTAAAAAGTCATCTGCAGTTCAATGCAAATTTATATTGAACCATTCTGGGACTATTTCATTAAATTTTCACTTCTCACAGTTTAAAATTATTTCTACAATCAATATATGCATATTGTTACTCCAGGAAAAGATGTCTGCAATTCTATGCAGAATAGTTTATGAATTAATCCACTGAACTGAACTGGATTTATTCCAAAATAAGCTGCTTAGCACTGAACTGTTAATTTATAATTCACCAGCTTCCACAACTAATGAAAGTAGGTCTTCACTTTAATTATAAGAATCTTTATAATATTATAAAAATGATGATAAGCACAAGAAAACTCATATTTGTTTTCAAATAGCATGTCAGTTAAATTGATACACTATAAAATAACTTTCACACAGCATGCTAATTCCTAACACAGTCTGTTTAATTTTTGTTTTGCACGCTGCATGACTTGAAATCATCAAATCATAGACTTGGAAGAAACCAAACGCTGCTCATTATAGAGATCCAGATTAAGAACTCCACAACATATGGCTGTCTAGCCTCTGCTGGAACATATCCAACAAAGAGGAGCTTCCCAATTCCTTTGTAATTGGTTCCACTATTGAATTGCTCTTTTCATATATTTATCCAATTATCCAACCAAAATCTGCCTTCCTTTAACATAAATCTATATATAGCTTACCCTCTGAGAAGCTGAGATCAGCTCTTAGCCTTCTTTTATGTGACGCTCTTCAGTTACTTGAATAGGGCTACGCATTATACTTTTTCTCAAGACTAAACATATTTGAGTCCTCATCATCTAAAGAACTAAGTTTTCTTCTCTCTGATTCTGCCTGTTGTACATCTTTGCAACTGTTCTATCTTTTTTAATACAGCTGACTGTGATATTTGCAGTGAGGGGGGTCTGTATTCTATTGATGTTGTCTAGAATTCATTTGTCTTTTTAATGGCTGTCTCATACTGCTGATCAACTACAATTCCTTTTCATGCATGCCAAGCCTACCCATCCCATGTTGCTTTTTTTTGTCTCTGTTTAATTTTACCCCATTGTTTCAGCGTACTTCTCTACCCTATCAAAATCCTTTTGAACACCACCAATTGTGTGTAAATATGCATTGTTTATTTATTTATTTATTTATTTATTTATTTATTCATTCATTCAATGTGTATAGCTGCCCATCCCAGACCAGTGACTCTGGGTGGCTAACAATAATAAAAACAATCAAACAATTAAAACAATACAGAAAATTAAATATAAATACAGCCAAGAGATCTTTAAAAAGCCACTGTCAGCACAATCATTATGCTGAGCCTCATGTATGAATCAGACCAGTATGGACTGATTGGTAAAGGTGGTCCTCATTTAGCAACCATAATTGGATTGGCAACTTGGTCACTAAGTGAAACTGAGACTATGCTTACTATCTTACTTCAGCTTTCCTTGCTTTACAGACTTGCAAAGTTCATAAATGTGAGAATTGGTTACTTCTTCATCACCATCGTAACGCAAATGGCCACTAAATGAGGCATAAAACATAATTAAGAAATTGGAGCTTAACACAATGTGTGAATCCCAGGCGTATTTTTAACTGCTAATATGGTCTGTCTCAAACAACTCTTGGAATTGTTATGTGAACATGTTCAGTCAGACCAAGCTTTCTAGTTATAAAGCAAGCTTGCTCCCAGACTATGGAAAACTCTCTGTCTTGGGTTACACTTGGACCCTAATCTTATCAGAATTATTATAGGGGGTGTTTGAAGATGATAATGATGTATTAAGCATAAGAAGATCAACTGCATGTGGATGAACTGTCTTCATTTATGAAGAGAATGTAACTAGTAATTTGTAGCCAGCTGCACATATCCCCCCCCCCAAAAAAAACCAATATTGCCCCATTAAAACAAATCTGAAATGAATAGCTGTATAAGTCTAGGATGTATAGATGGCATAACTATGCAGCAACATAGGGAAAACTAAGCAAGTCCTTTTAGATATAAAAATCTCAAGATGTGGGATTTAAAAAGCAGCATTCCAGTCCTTAGTTGAACATAAATGTTTGGGGAGTGCACTAATCAATAAGTGAAGAAAACCAATGATTATGGGTAAAAGAAATGTGAGTCTGCAAAAATATAGAAAGAGAGAAGGAATGAATGTTAAGCAGAATAATAATATTGGATTATTGTGCTTGAAGGCTGTACCTTTTCACCTGCATACTCACACAACAACCATGTGGATGACAAAACTTGCAGTCACACATAGTGATAATGTATTCCAGTAGCATTGGGACACAACAATTTTGATCAACCTCACTGAGCAAGTGGTCAGTTAAGGAGAAACAGGATGAGTTGCAGGTGGGTAATATAAAACTGTAACTGTTCTCCCGCTCCCATAAATTTGAAAAGAAAATATAATTAGATCAGGGGAAATATGAAAAGAAATCTGGGGATCCTTTCAGTGCTATTTAAATCTTGTTCATGCTTATGTTATACAAATTTTCCCAGTTTATGCAGGCTATGGGAGTTCTATTTTCAATTCCATAGTTATATTATCTTGGTACAGAATTTTAGTTTATTAATTTTAAACCTGAATCATACTCAGCCAGCATGATATCATATAAACTCCTATAATTCATGTACTAATATTGAGATCCTGCAGTATTAAGTTCAGGCTAAATGAATGTGGTAAACTTCCAAATAAAATGGTTAAAGATACGGATTATTAATTTTATTTTTACTCATCTTGGGCTGCTCCTGAGAAAAAGCTAGTGCATAAGATGATTAGGAGGCCTTCTGGATTTATATGGGCAAGTGGAGGCACTTGGACAACCAGCCATGTGATTCTTTCTCACACCTCTACACTCATAAAAGCCTCACCCATATATATGTACAAGTGCCAATCTTTCATTTATAACTAACCCAATAAGCACAAAAATCTGCTGTCTACCTTAAACTGAAATTACAGGAGAAGCATGGATAAATGATAAATAAATAATTGAACATGCACACCAGCCCCCGTCTTTTTCCAAGTTCTGTTACCAAATGACTCTTTTTCTGGACAAGTTCAAAGAACATTTTGTGGTTTGGCAAGGTGATTATTAAAACAAAAACAAAAAACAAAACAAAAATGGGCATGTTCAGGAATGTGCAATTTAGATCCAATTCACAGCTCAGTGAACACTGTTTACACTGCTACCACAAAATCTGTTTTGGCAGCTCTTTGAAAATCTAATGTGGTCTGTTTTACCTGGAATTCAAACTGCAAGAGTTTGATATTTGCAAGAGTTAGAATGTTCACTTAATAGTTGGTGTCTCTATGGGAAATTGGAAAGCATTCTCTGTCTATTTAAACAATCCACAAAATCTATGCACAGGATTTGTTCTCTGAAGTAATTGTTACAAAATTAGTGGAGGAGGAGGAAGAGGGCAATACCTTGTGAATTACAATTGCCTGAACTATAAGTCTTGATAGAAACAGAAAAGCCATTTAAAGTCTAATCAACTGTTTACACTGTAATTATTGTAATCTATCTATCTATCTATCTATCTATCTATCTATCTATCTATCTATCTATCTATCTATCTATCTATCTATCTATCTATCTATCTATCTATCTATCTTTGAACAATTCCATACCTTTTGCTCCATTTTGGGGCTTCAATAATACACATGCAGAACAGCTACATCAGAAAGAACACAGGTGCTACAGAGCCATGCTTTTGTCTGAGGTATGTTCGTTTCTGTAGGAGAAACCCAACAAGAAATAATGCTGCTGAGGAGTAATTATGGGATGCTGTTCCTGGAATATTTTGGGAGTTGGTCTTTATCTTTATCAGGTACTTTGCATCAAGGAGTCGATGCAGCTCTCACTGAAACAAAGAATGGACACAATTTCCCTGAAACTGCTTCCAATGCCTCAACATCTCAACTGGCAGTTCTAGTAACCACTGGAAAAGCCTCCGAAGACTGGCAGTAGAAGCTATGTATTCTCTTTGCTTTGCCCATAGACATGAGGGACCTATATTGGTTCATCAAACAGCTTCTACAAGGTTCTTCTTCCAAGTCTTTATCCAAATGAAGAGCTTTTCAAAGATTGGATACTTGTAATTGAGAGAAGCTGCACTGAACTTCACTTTATTCCTGAAACTGGGTGGCTCTTCTTAGGCCATAGAATTGGAAGTATCAGTCGCATCACATTTTAATTTCCTACAAGCCACATGGTTCAGGTGGTTACTCATTGATAGGGTTTTAGCCAACATAGGTCAGATTCAAAAGCTGAAGTTTGAATTCTGTATCTTGAACTTCTATTCTGTAAATGTTTCTTGCGGAATACCTGAACTTTTTTCATTGCTCTTAATCTAGATCATTTGGTATTGGGTATATGAGCAATAAAGGTGCTCTGTCTGGAGAAGAAGAAAGCTAATTATTCTTTAGTTGCTTAGCTATGGGATAAATTTTCAGTAAGCCACTGAACCTGGACATATCTGCCCTGTTTCAGACGGATACAAATGTCTGAAGCATGTAAAGGCAGGAAGCATGCTAAGAAATTCTTTCCATAGAAAATATACTCCTTTCTTGCCACCAGCTACAAAACTGCAGCAGAAGTTCAGAATGTAGTAAAAATTCCAGTAACAATGGAAATTGCCTAGAATGAAACCCACTTTTCATCATTTGAGAAAATGCCAAGAAAAAGAGGAAGATACAGTGGATATATATTAGAAAGCTTCTGTGTTATGGAAACTGCCAGCAGGGGGTGCATAACGTTGACAAACTAAAAAAGGCATTTTCAATGGCTCAGAGATAAAACTGAGAAGAAATCTGGAGTTTAGGATTTGTTACAGGAACCATGCTGATGATATCCAGCTTTTTCCTTTATTTCCATCCAAGGATGCTGTTCATTTTAAAATTACTTTATGATATGATATTGGAAATGGATAGTATGAGAAAACAAAAGTAAATGAATCCAGGCAAGATAAAAGTATTCTGGTCAAACAAAAGAAAGAACAAGAATAGAGTTAAACAAAGCAGTTGATAATAAATAATGAAGAGTTAATTGTGGTTAGATAGGACTATACTCCTTATGAAGATTCCGGTCTGTACTTTGTTCACTCCTGAATTCAGCCCTGAACCTAGATGGTTGTTCTAGTAGTGCCAAGAACAGTTCTGCATAGTTACATTTCAATAGCAAACTGTTCTCATTCCTGTACATGTCAGATCAAGCCATGGTGACACATGTCTTAATTGCATTCTGTTTCGACTACTGCAATATGCTTCTTACAAAGCTACCACTGAAAAGTGTGTGGAATTGCATGCTGAAAAGGAAAGCTTTGGTTAGCCTTCTCCCATTAGACGTATATTTATTTAGGTAGATCATTGTCAATTAAAATATGTGCTGATTATTATTGTTGTTATTATGCCTTCGAGCCAGCCTTGACTCCTGGTGACTGCCTGGACACATTCCTGCACTTTTCTTGGCAAGATTTCGGGAGTGGTTTGTCCTTTCCTCCTTCCTCGGGCTGAGAGCGAGCGACTGGCCCAGGACCACCCAGCTGGCTTCGTGCCTCAGGCAGGACTAGAACTCATGGTCTCCCGGTTTCTAGCCTGGTGCCTTCACCACTACGCCAAACTGGAACTATCACTGATTATTTCAATAATGTATTTTAAATGTTATGCAGAGATATAAATAACACATTTGATTGCCTGGAGACTATATATATATCCCTATTTTGAATGTCATTCTTTGGTAGAATAATAAGGTAAATTTTAAAAATAGAAAGAATATAGTATCCTGAGTATGCATACACTGCAACTACATCCTAGGGTAGGATATGGTGGGTGGGATATCAGGTGGTGGGATATGGAAAACTGTAGACTTCTTTCGAACATTTTGGATTAGAGATGGAGTTTGCATAAAATAGTGTGCACAAAGGAAAATTTGGGCTTTGGTTGCATTTGTGGCATATTGTCCATAATGTACCAGAACTGACTAGTAACACCTGTACTTTTAACAGATAATGCTGCATGTGATACTGGTGCAGCTAGCTGCTAATCTACTCTACACTTTTTCTATATTACCAAAAGTATTCTGTGAAAGCCTACATTGATCATACTGGGTGGTAGAAGTCAGTATTAAAGGGCTCACAAGGTGATTACTGTAGAACATGGAAAAACACCCTTGATTTATATGGCAAAGAGCATAAAGTAATGAATTAAATTAAATGAAAGAAAAATGGATAGGCCATGTTTTTGCAAAACAAAGAGAAAGAGGGAGGATATGATAGGCATACGTTAAATTATGAATGAAACAATACAACAGTATGTGAAAAAGTAGGAATTAGAGTCATCTAGACTGTAGTGGGTGCATGTGAAATAGGATGGATGGATGGATGGATGGATGGATGGATGGATGGATGGATGGATGGATGATAGAGATGGATGGAGGGGTGGGTGGAGGGGTGGGTAGATAGATTAACTCAAAACTGGGCAGCGTACAAAAAAATGGGGGATGAAATCATTAAAAAACAAACAAAATTGAACACAACAAAACACATAGCAGGTGGGACAAACATACCCTAACTGAATAAACATTGCGTATCAGATGGGCATAACCATACCATAAATGGATGTTTACGTAACTTTGATTGGTATTTGCACTGGGCCCATCTGCTACTTTCTGAATATCCAAAAAGCTGGCTACCATGTTTTAATTGCATTGTGTTGATTATGGAAAAACATTCTGTAAAATCAAGTCAGGTCTTACATAACCCAGAAAGTATCTCTAAATGGTTTAAGCACAAATATATTCAAAGCCGCGTACAGCAAAGGAATTAATAACAAATATGATTGATCTGATTGTTTATAGTAAATTATTTAGAGAATTAGTGAAGGATACAAGGGTAATGAGGTGTTATGAATGTGGACAGGCTATTATTTGGTAGCGTTGAGAGTGGAACTTGAGAATAAATGAATCTGTAAGAAAATAAGTGAAATATTCTAGTTGAAGTAGAACAAATGCAGGAATAAAAGTGTGAATCCTGTATGAAAAAGTATTGGAAGATAATCTCTCAGCAGAAAGGATGAAAAAAACAGTTGTAAGGAAAGAGAATGTGTAAAGTACTAGGAACAGATTGCCTATGTTCCTAGTGTATGCTAATGGGAAGTATGAAAAAGGAAGATAGTGGAAAGATGAAGTGAAAGAACTGTGGATAAGAAAAATGCATATAAGATATTGTATTATAAGAGAGAGAAAGAGGGAGGGAGGGAGGGAGGGATGGAGGGAGGGAGAGAGAGGGAAAAAAGGTAGTTGCAGAGTGAACAGATTGTTGTTCTTTGTTCAGATTGTTAAAGAAGCAAGGAATGGTTTAGATCAGGGTTCTTCAATCTCAGCAACTTTAAGATGGGTGGACAACAACTCCCAGAATTCCCCAGCCAGCCATGCTGGCTGGGGAATTCTGGGAGTTAAAGTCTACCCATCTTAAAGTTCTAAGGTAGAGGAACCCTGGTTTAGAGGAAAAATGGTACCAAAAATGTAGAGCAACTTTGATAGATATAAAAAGTTGTTTTGGAAGTGGGGTAATGTGGGCTGAGCAAGAAGCATCCAGAAGGGGAATGGGATTAAAACTAAAAGTGATGAAAAGATTTGGGAAGACCATCTACTTATGGTCAGGTTTGGTTTGTTTCATTTATTTTAAATGAAGATGCTGTAATGTCCTGCCCCCACCACCCACCCCCAGATCATGGGAGAGGAATATTTGTATAGAAATAAATTATGATATACTATAACACAAATGGATGTTATAAATGTTAGCATCCAAGAAAAAATATAAAAAAGAAGTCATAAATGCTAGAAGAAAGTTGAGAAATAAGGCTGCAAGTATAGCTAGTACAATTGCAATATTAAAATAGAGGTGCATATTATAATAGTATAGTTTGTTTAATGCTTGTGTGAAGACTGCATTGTAACATTCACGCAGTTACAGCGGGCCTCTCACGAGTGAGGGGAAAGAAGACACCAAACTGATTCTCCTTTGAGGGGGATGAGAGCGCCCAGACCGGAGTCTGGAAACCTCTTTTATTGAGTACATCAGAGGGCTGGGTTAGTACATCAGAGGGCTGGGTTAAGCATATATACATCACACTACCTAATACAAGCCCATAACCATATATGGTAATACATGAAACACAAGGGATCATGTGCTCCGATTGAGCACGTGACAAGCTGCGGGGGCTTGCCTCCTGAAATTTGAGGCTTTTCCCCAGGTTGTTGCTGGTACTTTCCATGCTAGCTTCCTTGTTAGTGTACGACTGATTTTACTAGTCTGCACTAACAGAAATGCCTAGCATGTGATGGGGTGTTATAATGCAACATCTCCTCTGTTTTTATTATTTTAAAGAGCAGCTTCCTCCTCATCACTGATAAAGGTGAGTTGAGGTTTGCAAAAAAGCTGTTCAGGTGCCACTGGTTCCGTGGTTGGGAGAGGCAGGTATTTATGAGTGCAGACCATGTTGACCTGTGCTTCTATGGTACCCAGTCTGTCCTGAAAAAACCTTATAAGCCTATTAAGGACACAAGGACCAACTGTACATGCTATAATCACAGTCCAGTGAGAGTGCTAACCAAGGTTGTGAGCCACGGGGAGAGATTAAACCATCCCTCAAACCATCCTTGTTGGTCTTCGCGCTCTCGCCTGCGAGCATTCAGGCCCTCTCTCAGTTTGGTCATGGATTCTTGAACAATTCCAGAATGGTCAGCATAGAAGCAGCACTCTTCCTTCAAGGCCACACACACACACTTACCCACGTCCTTCCCAACCAGGCTGCCAGGCACTAGCTAGAGGGACGGAAGCCACCAAGTCTGACCTATTCCTCCCCTTGGCATCGAGTTAAACAGGAGATGCCACAAAATGGGGTTCACTCATCACCCACTCAGAGCATTACAGGTTTTTTTAGGTATTCTTGCCAATAGGTTTGCTGTCCAGTTGACATGGAAATACAATATTTCCAGAAAACAATTTTAACACATTGAAAGATTGAGGAAATTAATATAAAAACAAATAATACAAACAACAAGGTCTGAACAATTTTCCTTCCCCAGGATCCAAAGTCTGGTAACCAAGATGTGAGCCATGACCAGCTCCATCCCTCTGGATCTTGGGAAATGTGAGAGGCTAGAATTTTTAAGCTTGGCTGGTTTTGTCTCAGTGTAAGACTTCTGATGAATAGCAAATGTAGTTTGATCAAGACACAGCTGGGTGACCCCAATCAACACATTAACAAAAAATGTTGATGGAATCACACCTCACAACACAAACATCAGAGGCTTTATAGACATTTAAATCTATAATCAGATAATACATCCCCTCATACAAGGGATTTTTGGGACGGTCTGAACAAGTGAAAGGTGGTTCTTAGGAAGGTGAACTTAAATGTAACTTTTTCTTCTGGTTACCAAGGGAATGGCATACAAGATTTTTCTTATCTCTCTCTGGAATGCAGGGCCTCACAACTGTTGCGAAAAGCTTGATACAACATTGAGCTTGTACTCGGCTAATTGCTTATTAGAAGACAATCGGGCATTCAGCAAAGAGATAAGGGGGGAGGAAGAAACCAGTGCTCTTTACAAAGCAAAAGCAAGTTAACCCTTTAGAAATAAAATAGAGTGCACTGTTACAGGTATGGTTATACATTATGTGAAGCATATATAAAATATATAAAATTGTGTATATATAGAGTATAAAATTGTGTATCAAAATAATGCCCTACAAGGTTAAAACAACAAAAACATTGAAAGGATTTGCAGCCTTGTCCTGCTCTTAGTCAATAGCTACACGGTTTTGGAGGACTAATATCAGTCACTTCTTCATTGGTTACACCTGAAAGATTCAGGGTCATTCTCCTCTAGTTTGTCCATGGTTCAGGTTCTGGAGAAGATCCAAAGTGAAAAAACATTCCCTCCCACAAGTCATTAGTGAAATTCTTTAAAGCAGTAACATCTCTTAATGTCTCTAGGCTGGAGGGTATTCCAAAGAAACAGGTAGATGTGATTCCTCCCACTGCCAAAAGTCACCCTACGCAAAAGCTGAGCTGTTCATAGCTGTTTGTGCCAGTTCTACAAAAAAAATTGTTGTTAGAACTGTGCTGCAGAGCTTCTAGGCATTGTCCCAGCAGGAGAATTTGGATATACTGTAGATCTTCATGCTTGGATCCTGTGGATAAAATCAAAAGGGTGGGGGGGACAAAAACAAACAAACAAACAAAAAGCAAAGGAAAACAAAGAAAGGGGGGGGGACAAAAAAAAAAGGGAATAGAAAAAAAAAATAACCTAGCCTATTTACACAAGTTACACAGGCTTAACTTGGGAACGGTGCCACCATCTGTTTGTGTCCAGGTACACTAGATGGGGTGAAATTACATCAAGGACTGTATGTGGTCCCTTCCATCGTGGTCCCAGGGCTCCTCCTGGTTTTCCTTTTTTCACCATAACTTGATCCCCTGGTTTAATGTAATTTTGGATTCTTTGGAAACAGCATCAGTTTGTTCTAAGGCTTTAGCTATATCTGTTCTTAGTTCTGCTAGGTTTTTTAAGCCATTCGGGATTCCAATTCACATATCCTCCCCTTCCAGCTTCAGTTCCTGCTGGAGCAGAAAAAAAACTGCTCTTTCTCCTTAACTTTCCCTACATCTTCCTCTTCTGATCCATGCTTTCCTCCCTGACTTCTCTATAACTGCTTCACCCGCGCCTACAAGCTTCTAGTAGGAGCCCCATCCCATCTCTCCATGTTTTCTTTCAGCTTTCGCCACACTTGCACACGCTCCTCTCCATTCCCTACTCTCTGCCCCTGATTACTCCACAAATTCCTATTCCTGCTGTCTCCCCCACTTCTTTTCCACCTATCTCTTATTATCCGCACCTCCCCCACAGTCTTTACTTTACTTTCCTCTCCAACATCTCCAACAGCTTTCCTTGCTTCTCGCAGATCTGTTTCCAAAGTGGCCAAGTCTAATGGGTATGTTACAGACGCTGCTCCCAGGTTCAGCCTATGGTCACTCACACACACACTCACAGCCTGTTGAGGCACGCGGATCTTGTCAGCCCCCTTTGCTTTCTACCTGGATTTCCAGATAGGTGCGGCTGGAGCAGACAGACACACAGCCCTGGTCAACAGCGTGGAAATAATTGGGGAAACACACAAATCACTTCCAACCGAGCACTGAGGCACGAGAGGATCTTTGTAATACACAGAGACCCAGACAATCAGCATTTGCATTTTCATAGGCTAGTTTTAATAACAATTCATTACGAGCGTCCTCATTGTCAATCTGACGCTCAATGGCTAATTGGAGACGGCTAAGAAATTCAGAATAATTTTCAGTAGATCCCTGCATGATTTTTGAAAAGGATTGTGTGGGGGTGGCTGAGGAATCATCAACTTTCCACAATGCAGATATAGCTGCTTGTGAAACCAAGGGAAATGAAGCCCTTGGAGAGTTGATTTGAGCGGCAGCAGTTGTAAAAATTCCTTGTCCCAGCAAGTGATCAATGGTTACATTTGCAGGGAGACCACCCTGCACAATAAGGGCAATTTGTTTTTGATATTCTGACCACCACACAACATACTGAGCAGGAGTTAAAATCATATTACACAGCATTTGCCAATCAAAAATCATCATGTCAGAAGAATTTGCAAGTGTTAGAAACAAGCCTATAGAATAGCGACATTGTAAGCCATAAGTAGTTACAGCAGTTTTAATATCCTTTACAACTTCATAAGACAGAGGAGCAAACACTTGGGTAGGAGGGTTATTGGGGTTGTTGGGATCGGGAATATATGAGACAGGGAAGGCAGCACAAGATTGCATATCCTCCAAATCTAATTCCCCCTAGCACGAGCCTCTATCATGGCGCGTACCAGGGGTCTGGCAGTTGGAGTTGCCGGAGGAGGGAAAAGTTCCTCATCCCTTTCCTTTGTTGTTAGAGGGGGGGGGCGATGGCAAATGGCCCTAAAGTCCTCATCCCTTTCCTTTTGATGTTAGAGGGAGAGGGGGGGCCGATGGTGAATGGCCCTCGTAAAGAGAAGGCGCTGTGATTTCAGCAGCAGCCATCCTCGGCTCCTCATCATAAACTTCCAGAGCTTCTAAAAGAATACGGCAGGAGACAATAATTTGCTGTGGAGCTTTTGGTGGCTCATTTAAATACTTCAAAATCTTTCTCCATAATGTAACTTTTGTTGACCCAGTCTCAGAATAGACCGGACATTTGAGCCAGACATATTTTAGCAGTTCAGCTAGCCTTTTTTTCTTAATTGGAGGCAATGGGGTGCCTCGATTAGAAAGAATAATGTTAGAGGCCTTGAGAAGGTTTCCAAGTTCGTGGAGGTGCACAATCTGAGACTTGGACAACCCACCTCCCATACTTACGAGGGGGCCGGCAGGCGGCCGGGATGCGTTGAGCCCGTTCTCGGGCGTAAGCACCAGAGGTCTCAGGCGGAGGGAGAAGGGGCCTTGAGAAGGTTTCCAAGTTCGTGGAGGTACGCAACCTGGGGCTTGGACAACCCGCCTCTGATACCTACGAGAGAGCCGGCAGGCGGCTGGGATGCATCGAGCCCTTTTCCCAGGCGTGAGTATCGGAGGTCTCAGGCGGAGGGCGACGGACGATTACCCAGTTATTGGGGATCACGTCAGGGTCACCAGTTGTAACATTCACGCAGTTACAGCGGGCCTCTCACGAGTGAGGGGAAAGAAGACACCAAACTGATTCTCCTTTGAGGGGGATGAGAGCGCCCAGACCGGAGTCTGGAAACCTCTTTTATTGAGTACATCAGAGGGCTGGGTTAGTACATCAGAGGGCTGGGTTAAGCATATATACGTCACACTACCTAATACAAGCCCATAACCATATATGGTAATACATGAAACACAAGGGATCATGTGCTCCGATTGAGCACGTGACAAGCTGCGGGGGCTTGCCTCCTGAAATTTGAGGCTTTTCCCCAGGTTGTTGCTGGTACTTTCCATGCTAGCTTCCTTGTTAGTGTACGACTGATTTTACTAGTCTGCACTAACAGAAATGCCTAGCATGTGATGGGGTGTTATAATGCAACACTGCATCTCTGTCTGATAATTGAATTTTGTCAGGGAGGTCTTTGGAAGAATTCTGATAGAAAAGATACAATAAGTAACACCATTTGGGAAGTGCAACATGGCCTTTTCTGTTTAGCAGATCATTGAGAAATGTATGAAAATGAGAAATCATGTTTTTTGTACAGTTGTTGATTTAGAGAAACGGTAAGTTAAAATAAATAGACATGAATGATGGGACGTTCCATAATTATGGCATAAATATAAAGTTTAAGGTTGATTGATGAATGTGATAAGAAGGGCATATGATGGAAATAAAGCATGTGAGTGAATAAACTAAATGAGTAGAGAATGGTTAACTATTGAGCAGGGTGTAAGAGAAGTATGCATAATGTCCTGTTGGTTGCTTAATGTTTTTATGGATAAACATATAAGAAATGCTTGTGGTTTACTGGTTGTGAATATAAATGTTAGATTGTATGATACAATCAGGAGAAAGGATTTTATAATTAAAGGAAATTTATCAAAGTAATTAAGTTAACAGGAATAATAGAGTGAATTATATAAGTTAGAGATATATGTGGGAAAAGTCAGAATACATAATTTGTGAATTTTGGTAAACATGTTTAGTTAAGATGTGGAAATGGATGAAGAAGACATGCAAATTGGGGAGAACAGTATATAGAATATGTTTTGTTGCAAGGAATAAATATTTGGTGAAAGAAGGAGAAATGGTTGGGTGTAAGATGTGCTTCTGCCCACTTTGTTATATGGAAATCAAAGTTGTATATGTAAGCAAAACAAAAAAGAAGGTTGAATACAGTGGGAGCAAGTTACTTAACTGTAACTTGTAATGTAAAGAAAATAAAAGGTTAAGAATCAATTGATGCTGAATGTGCATGGATTAAAATCAAAAGTGTGTAACTAGTACTTTAAAAGTGCATTGAGAGAGTTTGCTCATATAGGGAAAATGAATGAGGATCCAATTTCAGAACAAACAAATGAAGAAAGAGTAAATGGGTCAAGAGGAAATAGAAAACCCTTGAATAAGTTGATATGATCTTCATGGTTGAGTGGAGTTGTTGTGATCTTCAAAAAGATTCAAGAGGTTTAAATAACTTCAAAGATGTTTAAAGAAGTGGAATGGACATGGTGGACACAAGGATAGTTTGTGAAGATAGAAGGATATGTAGAAGTATAGTAGATAGTACAAGCTAAATTTAGCTATATTAATTCTCTTTTTATTTTCTCATGCCTCAATTCCTTTGCCTTCCCATTTCTTCTTTGTTTTCTGTGCTTAGTGTGATGCTGCTTACCCTGCAAGAAACAGAATGATGAATATCAATGTATGTATCTATGTTTCTTTTTTAATTTAATATTACATTTCTTGTCACTTTTCTTAGTATTTTTTCCAGTAAGGCCTTGTATGAAAGAGAGAGGAGTTAGAATGGGAATGGGAATTCATGTCATTTGGCACATTTGGCAGAGGAAGAACTCATAAAGTCATTTTAGTAAAACATAAAATGTATGATATATTCAACCCTTTGAGGTAGGGCAATAGACATTGTAAGGATTACAGGAATGTACCATCCCCTTTCCCGGGACTGAATTGTCTCTTACTTTCCCTTAATAGCTCCTACCTACTTTTACCAAGGTTATCTCTACTTACACATCCAGTGAAACTTGGTATTGGTATATATTAATTGCCATATATGAATAAAACATAATTTATGATTTAATAAATTATACCAATACCAGGTTTCACTGAATGTGTTAGGTCTCTCCAGAAATGTCTGCACAGATCCAAGGAGTCTATTGGAAAAAAAACAAGAAGTCACAGATATCTCCATAGGCCATATAAACCATTCTGATAGCTGGTAATTGGGGGACAGAATACAAGTAAGTAAAATGAATTTAGATAGACTATTAAAGCATCACATTCATTGATTTGCTTTTTAAAAAAGATAATTAGCTAAAATTACCCTAACCATTTCTCTATCCTCTTTATAGGACATCAGTACTCTTAATTAATGCAGTATTAAAACTGGCAGTGCAAATAACTAATAAGTCAGCAATATAATGGTCTGTAATATAATGCCTTTAAGCATAGACCAGATGTCTAAAGTGACAAGGAGCACATTACTTGCATATTTATATTAGAAAGGAGAGAATTTGTTATTTTACATGGAGAAGTTTTGGGAAAGATCTCAAATACTAAATAGTAAGGTAGAAAATGATAAATATTTGCAAATGTTTATTCAGGTGCCCTGAAAAGTATACTACTGAAAAGGATGAAGGAAACAGAAGATGCAAATATGACTGAGAAAAAAGTTCACTGATTCCTCTCATTTGGTGGATGGGGGAACAGAGCCACCCGCACACCAGAGTTAGAGAGCAGGGCAGAGTATTGTATACACAGAATTCCTTTCAGTGTTAAACAAGCTGAAAATGTGGTCCATTGTATAATGACAGGCAAAATTATCCAGGGCAGATCAGGGATCAGTAAGGAAGGATACCATCTTTAAAACTATTTCTTCTTCTTCTTTTATTCCTTCTTTCTGAAAGATAGCTTGTTTCTACCTAATATGCTGTGTTTCAGCAAGAAATATCAACTCATACATATGCTTTAGGAGTTCAGCATTCTTAGCTCACAATCAGACTAAAAAGTTAAAAATTAAATTATTTTAATAATGAAGTCATAATTAAATAAGGATAAATTAGTACTGATTATGAAACTAAATTTTGCTTACTTGTTCAGGAATGGTATGACATTGTGGTAACATCCACATTTCTACAATCATTCAACATGCATATTTATTCAATCTCCATAAACCAAATAATTATTTCTAAAGCACAAGATATTTTTAAGCTATAGAATTTGGATTACAGCATCATAGGTATCAATTATTGTACATGATGTGTTTTGATACAACAATTTTTACAGGAGTTGCCAGTGCCCCAACAGAACTTTTTTCTAGCTCCATTATATTATAAAGAAAAAATGTTGGTAGAAAACCAGCCCATTTGGCTGAAGGTCTCTGCAAGTTGTCACTTGGTCAAATGGAAGTTCATGTCACTGTGCAGATACAAATGAAGGTGTTCAAATTCAAAGGAAGCACTTAAAAACAAAAACAAACCCCCCCCACCAAGGTTTATGTCTCCAGTACTGAATGGCTATTACCCAACCAGCTACAGAGATGTTCCTTTCAAGTCAACCACAACATGCTCTGTGAAGCAAAAGGGCATTTACAGAACGAGACTGAAGACGGAAAACATGAAATGATGAAGGTTCTGAATATGCTATAATCAAAGAGCTTTTCCTCCTAATAGGGAAAGGAATTATAATGCTTGTGCAGAGAAATAAACACCCAGATAAATAACCATGCATTGTAAACTCTGTCCATAACTAGTGCAGAGTCTACACTCGATCTTAGCCAAAAGGCCGAGAAGCAATTTTTGAAATGAGTATATGTGAAGTAATGTGAATAGGAAAGAACTGTTGTTTTTTTCTCCTGATGAATGTGTGTCAGAAAAAGCATAATTCAATTTTTTTTTTTAATACAGTAGTCCTCGATTTATGACCACAATAGGGGCTGGAACTTCTTTTGCTAAGCGATGCAATTGTTAAGTGAGTTGTGCCCAATTTTATAATCTTTTTTGCCACCATCATTAAGTGAATCATGCAGTTGTTAATGAATCCAGCTTCCCCCATTAACTTTGCTTGTTGGAAGTCCCCTGGGAAGGTCACATATGGCAATCACATGACCCCAAGATGCTGCAACCGTCGTAAATACAGTACATGCCAGTTGCCACCTGAATTTTGATCATGTGACAACAGGGACACTGCAATGGTCGTAAGTGGAAGGAATGGTTGTAAATCACTTTTTTCAGCACTATCATAACTTCGAACAGTTGTTAAACAAATGGTCATAAGTCGAGGACTACCTGTAGAGAGAGGAGGTGCTATATAAATTCCTAATATATAATCCTCATAATCTCTGTTACTGCATTTGATATGTCCTTGCATCATTACCTATAATGCTGGAAACAACACTGTTTTATTCTGACATACAAATCATACTATTAATATCAGAAAAGTACTGTTCATTGTTCAAATCCAGGCCATCAAGTTTACAGGCAGTTGCACTGCTAAGAAGTATTTGATTGTTGGAATGTATGGTCAAAACGTGTTTCTACAATGTAATCTTCTGGCAAAAAACCTGATTGATGCCTTAACATGACCACACTTTTTGACATCTATACAGAGATATTAATGCTTTTCTCTTTTTGATGAAGATAATTTGTGAATTAAATATGTATCCTATGGTTCTTTAGTGGGAACATCCCAAGGGGCATAGATTTGTCCAATTACTTCTTCTAATGGAGAAGAGAGAACTCCAAATTCAGAGGCAGACTTGGAAATTTCCTTTCAAACCCTATACAGGTAGTTCTCATTTAGTGACCACAACTGGGACCAAAAACTCGATTGTTAAGTGAAGTGGTCGCTACGTGCAACCGTAACTATGCTTATGATCTTACTTTAGCTTTCCTTTGCTTTACAGACCTGTGAAGGTTGTAAATGCAAGGATTGGTCATAAAGTTACTTTTTCATAACTGTTGTAACTGCAAACAGTCACTAAACAAGGCAGTCACTAAATGAGGACTACCTGTATCAAGTAACTTTATCATTGACACTTTTGATCTTGTAACTCCAATATCAAAGCATAGGAAAAGGAAACATGCCAGGGGAGGATCAGGACTGTGTCAGGAGATGTGCCAGACTTCTAATCTACAGAAGCTCAGGGGGACGGGCTTGCAAGACCTTGCACAGCGCCAGCAGCCACCATCTTTGCCCAGGGAGCCATCGCTCACACCACTGCCCTATCTTTTCCACCAGCTCCATCCTGCTGCCTCCTTCTTGGCCAGGTCCAGTGAGCCCCTTTCAGCAGACAAGGCTCCACCGCCCTGCTGTGCATGTCCCAGTGCTTGGATTCTGGGCCAGCGGCAGGAAGAAGATGGTGAAGATCAGCTGGAGGCAGTGTGGGGCTGCAGGGGTAGGCAGCAGCAGTGGCAGATTGCAAGGCGGCCAAAAGGGCAGAGATGGGGGGATATAGGCGGCGGGGGAGCTTAAGTGGAGGCAACTGTGGCAGGGCAGCAAAGCCTCATCTGCCAAAGGCAGCTTGCCAGACCCGGCCAGGGAGGAGGCAGTGGGACAGAGCCAGCAGTTTGCGCAGGGTAGAAGTGTGAGGTCTTTGGCTAACGACAGCACAGTCCTTGCCTAACAACTACAGCCAGGACTACCAGAACTGCCATTGCTAAGTGGTGCAGTCACACGATGTTTCACCTAATGGCCACTTTGCTTAGCAATTAAAATTCTGCTTCCAATTAGGGTCATTAAGCGAGAACTACCTATACCAGTGTTGTTCAGACTTGGCCACTTTAAGATGAGTGGACTTCAACTCCCAGAATTCCTCAGCCAGCATGGCTGGCTGGGGAATTCTGGGAGTTGAAATCCACTCATCTTAAAGTGGCCAAGTTTGGACAACACTGACCTTACTGTAGAATGTTGCTATTTTGTGCAAAGGGATAGATTATTAAATACTATGCTACTTTAGAATATATATACTTGGATTTTATTCCAAAGCATTTTAATCTCTTTGAGGTTCTTAACATATTATTTCATTTCTACCCATCTGCTCTTTTATTCCCATTTAAACGGAGAAAACTAATGCATGTTCTCAGAACCAAAGAAAAGAGAAATTAGTAAAGAATTCGCTTCCTGCTCCCTTGTATTTTTCAGCATTTATCTTTGGCAAGATGCTGACTCTTTTATTTATTTATTTTTTCTTGTCACTTAAGTTCATATCAAAATACATAGATGTAAAGGCCATTATGACAATTCTGGTCAAATCACAATACAGAAAGTTTTCTATTTCCAGAAAGTTCACTAATTTCCCCTCCAACATTAAAGGAACAATGATTGATTTGTTTCCTTTGTACAAAGCAATGGTAAGAATTATTTTTTACAAAAATGGTTGCCCGTGTGAATCCCCATTAGACTATTCTTATACAAAAACATTTACATTTGACAAATGTATTTGGATCTTTGAACTATATTAAATTTGCTTCAGTGACTCCTCTAATAAATAATTTGAGCCACAGAAAAATTGCTTTTAAAAATCAGCCATGTCTGGAGGCTTCAAAATTAATACAAATAAAAATAAATTATGCTTTGTAGACTCTGAAGCTTACTTCATGTCCAGACACATGACTGAAATCATATTGCTCACTTAGCACAAAGCATTCCCTTTGTGAATTGGCTTCAATGGTATTCTTCAATGGGCTGAGAAAACACGAGGCTATAGACTAAATCAGGATCTGCTTTGTAGTATTTCCAGAATACCAGATATTCTGTCAGGAGGAGTTTGGTAGCACCTTTTCCAACTAACAAATGTTATTAAAAAAAAAAAATCTTTCATGAGCTTAAGCTCACTTTGTCAGATGCACAGAATGGCTAACTCCACTGTAGCAGCCCTGAAAGCTTGTGGCTTTTAATAAACTTTGGTAGTTGGAAAAGGAACTACCTTTTGATTTTTGGCCACCATAGACTACTAGGGCTGTCCTTCTACAAAGCCTACAGATACTCAATAACACCAACACATAACTGACCTTAATTTGTATTCCTGATTAGTAACACTGGCAAAACTTGAAATTGGTTGATTTATAAGTCAAATCTGAAATATCTCAGAATTTTTGAACATCATGAATTATGGTTTAGACCATAATTTTAAAATTTAAAGTGAGTCTCTTTCTTCCATTCTCTCCCATTACACACACACATACACACACACATACACAGCATATAAGAAATGTGAAGGGCCCCGTTTCCTGGTTATGTTAATATCTATGGATTACAATTTTTCTTGGCTGATGATATATTTAATTTTCTATTTGTATTGTGGTTGTAATTTGGTTTTAATTGATTTTATGATTGTTCTCTGCCCAGAGTCACTTGGTTGAGATGGGTGGCCATATAAATTGAATGAATGAATGAATGAATGAATGAATGAATGAATGAATGAATAAATAAATAAATAGAAGTTCACATGATTTGGCATATGGACATATTTCTTAATAAATGTATAGTAATATAAGTTAAAGTTTGTTTAATGCTTTTCTTGGAATGGCTATAATTGCAATTTGTGGTATATTTTGAAAAATGGTGTCAAAATTGTTCCTGGAATCATAATCATGTAAACTTGTCTTCAGGGCCATAGAACAAAACCAGTGAGGTGTGATTTCAGTAGACAGAGATTGAAGTTTTCTGGATTCAATTTACATTTAAAATTACCACACAGTGCAAAATGGGAGGACGCAGGTTCCTTCATGGCACTTAATGCAGAAAGCAATATGATTTGACTTTTTGCACATCTTGTATACAAACTTTTCTTGTATATGATTTATACTTTATGGATGGACAGAACTCTGCACAAAGATGCTTATACAGGTAGTCCTCAGTTTAAGAATGAGTTTCGTTCCCAAGGTCTGCCCTTAAGTTGAATTTGTATAAGCCAGAACAGTATTATTGTATAATACGGTATAAGTATTATTGTGTAATGAACTCGAACCATTGTGTATTTAATTTGAATTTCGCTACAATAGGCTCTGTTCTTAATTATGGGTCATTCTTAACCCAGGGACTACCTGTAATACAAAGGACAAACGGATGTGAAATGAAGGCAGGGAAAAAATGAAGGATCACTATCAACTGATGAATTGATTTGATTTGTACTCAGTATTTCCATCCAAATAGATTATCAAAAGAGATTAGATGGACAAAAAATGGAAATATAATTAAACCAAACATTATTAACATACAATGATGAAAATAAAACATATTAATAACAATAAATAATCCAAAAGCTGAAATTAAAAGGCAACTCTTAACTCCCTTTCTAAAACCAGGAAGAGATTGGTCCAAAAACACCTCTCAAGGGAGTGTGTTTGTGAATGATGAAGTCTACTTTGTTTTCCCAGTTGTCTTTACTTAGGTTGGGTTGTATTATGTATAGGTATCAAATGCTAATGAGAGAAAGTGTCATTTAGGAAAAAAAAAAAAAGGTTTACAGAAGATGGTAACCTTTTTATACAGTTTATCTGAGGAGGGATGTATGTATAGTTGTGTTTTTCATCCATGTTCTTGACAAAGTTTGGTATGTTAATTATGGGGCAATTTATATTTGAGATTGTGTTTAAACTGAACAGTCATAATACAATTTATGCAAATTTCAGTCTTTCTGAAATGTGAAAGAGGCACATTATCTAAAGCGATTTTTAAATAATATTCCCTAGCACTTTGGGGATTTGAATAACAGATTATATAACAATGAAGTCAAGCAATTAGCTTAACTTTTTCACTATTTCCTGCTGTATATTGGATTTCTGCCCATTGCTACTTAGATGACAAACTGGAATATGGACAAAATTACTGAAAGGAATTGCTGACATGGAAGGAAGGAAAGTAATATTTACCAATTTCCATGGATATTTTTAAGAAGTTATTTTTTGTTGTGATCCATTACATTTTTTAAATGTCTCACATGAATTTAGAATAATAATGGAATTCATCTTATGCTGAAGAAACTTGTCATTAAACTGGTTGCCACATTCACATCACCGATATAACAGACATGAAGGCAGATTGCATGGGATTAGATGAAATGCCCCAATGCAAGTTTATTTGGTGGTTATTCCTGCTCTCTCATGTCAAGGAATAACAAAAGACTTTGCTTCAGCCACCTCACTTTATCTCTAATGTATAATAATCAGAAAAACTACTATTTCAGCATAAATATGAAGGTTACATTGTGTTGTAGCTTATATCTTGTGCTTATCCATGGTTCTCTTATTTATAGTTGATTATGTAAATTTCAATCAGCTGCATTTACTAAATATGTTAAAGAAATAAAATATGGTCTACAAGTCATGCGAGGCCTTATGTCGTAGTGGAAAGTATGAACCCTGTTTTCAAGTATTAAAAATAAACCTTATTCTACAGATGTAACCTTCCTAAGAACAGGGATTTTTTTACATGAAGAATTTTATTACGTTTTTGTGTCACCCGCACTTTTTCATTCTGAAACTGTGTTCTCCTATAATCTTGATACCATAGAATAATTTAGATTCAGAAACAGACAGTGGGACTGAAGAAATTCTGATTGGGAGTAGAAAACGTGTATTGATGATGACTACACCTATTCCTTGTTACAAATAAGAACGCTAATAAACTGTCTGAAACATGAATACAAAACTATCAGACTGCGAGACCTGGATCTAAAGAAACAAGTTGAAGGATCTGTAACAGGTTGCCTTTGCCATTTCCATAACCAGGACTGACTGATGTAAAAACGAGTGAAATCAGCATTACCGAATTGGCCTACTAATTTTAAAAAATATTTTATTCATGAATTTAACAAATGTATTCAACAGTAATGAAAAATCAAAAAGAAAAGACAAATATATATGATAAAAATGAGTCAGAACTTTTTTTAAAAGGAAGAAAAAATCCATGTAATATCAATATATAACTAGCTCAGTTTTTTAACTTCTTATTAAATCTAGACCATATAGAAACGTAGTGTTCTGTCTTCTCATTTCAGCAATATAAAGATGTTTCCAAAAAGGGCAAAGACTACATGTCTTAAATCCACTCTGTGGATATGAAGTGTTGCTGTTTCCTACCTGTGTAGGATGATTCTCTTGGGTGATCCCAAATCTCAGTAGACCCAGAGTTCTTCATAAAATGTCAAATTACATTTTTTTTGCGGGGGGGGGGGATAGTTCAACATTCAATTTACATCTTTAACAATATATTTTCCCCAATGTTGTGTTAACATATATAATAATTTGAGGACCCATACAGGAACACAACTGAATCATATCAGTCAAAGAACCCTTAAATTTTTTACGTCATCACAAACAAAATCTGTTATCCATCCTTTTAAAAATATTTTTGAGGAGTCCAAATAAATACAAAACAAAATCTTTGATGAATTAACTTCATCCCTAAATCATATGAGGTATATATTGGTCTGCTGACAATATTTAATGTCCATTTTATTATAGTTGAGAATCTCATTTGCTTTCTTTCCAGAATTGCTAATTGTTACTGTCTGTAGCCAAACCTTGAAATTAAGATTTTCAGATAATTCTTGTTGAACTTCTATAAGAGCATGGCATTGGGGGTGGAGGGTGAAGCAAGTGGAAGGAACCCTTATATTTTTGTGTTAGTTTAGAAATCCCAACTTACATTTCAGTGTGATGAATTATAGTTTATACTTTGAAACTAAATTAGTTTTAATTCAGTTGATGTTCTGTGTGATTACCTAAGAGTAATAGTTGTAGACAATGCATACTGTAGTTTACATCATCGGTTGTATTTGTTTTATCATATTGACAAAGAAATACAGAGAAATAAAGATTTATACATACTGTAGCAGGAAGATATTTTCAAGTGTTCATTTGAACTATATGTGGAGGCAGTTGGAACAATTACTTGATGTATAAGAGATAAAGTATCATAAAATATTATTCTCAGCATAAAACTCCACATCTGAAAGTACCTGTCCTTAGAAAACTGCTTATTCCTTTTGCTGACCTGATTATGTAGTATGCAATATGTTTTCTGTTTTATAGCTTCTACAGTATATTACAGGGGACATGGTGGCGCAGCGGCTTAATGACGCTGAAAGTGGCCGGCCGGACACTTCAGCGGTTCAAGCCGAGCTTCATGCAGCAGAGTGAGCTCCTGCTTCCTCCCCAGCTCCTGCCAACCCAGCAGCTCGAAAACTTACGTGAGTAGATAAATGGGGACTCTCACCCTGGTGGGAGGAAAAAAAATGCTGGTGGCACCTTGCACAGGAGACGGGACCAGTTGCTGGTAACGCGGAAGCCATGCATGGCCGAAAAAGCAACAGAAACCCCGCCTCCTGCGCTCGCCAGCTGGGCTCCGCTCTAGGAAGGAGGCAATGGCAAACCACTTCCGAAACACCTTGCCTTGAAAACTGCAGGGACTCATCCAGGCAGTCGCTGCAGAATCGGTCACGATTGAGTGCAGATTAAAAAAAAAAACCAGTATATTACAGAGGATTTTTTCCCTCTTTATGAAAACAAACACTATGAAGATGTTTGGGTTGAGGGTTAACTTGCACAAAAATTGTCTTTATTACAGTTAACTATGCTTTCATTAATACTTCAGAGTAATATGTCTGGACACCTTAGAATGGAAATCAGCAGTATTAAAAAAACACTTACTTATCAAAACATTATGGGAAAATGCCACATCAGAAAATATTCAAATGCCAAGCTCAGATTTCTGCAAATGGAAATCTGAAAAGTGATATTCATTTGAAATGCCAACACAAATACAGCATATTCTGAAAATGTTCCTAAGATTACTCATGAATGTGAGTCTAGTTGCTTTGGGGAAAACAAACCGACTTGTTTAACTTTAAATAATAAATCTTTATGTTCACCCCAGAAAGTCACTTTGTTTATTTTTGCTTCTCCTCTCCTCTGGCCCATTCTTATGTCCACTGAGGCCTTTTACACCTCTTCTGAAATTGTTCCAAGATGAGGAAGTGATGTATGGATGGTCAGCTTTTTAAAACCCAGTTCATGTTCTCAAATCAAAATCAGTTTTTTGCTCTGACATTTAAAGCAGGATGTTCTATTTGCAAGGGAAGCTGAGTGTTGTGCTTACACACTGCTTTTGGATTTCTAGCTCTAGCCTTAGATTCAGTCTAGAAATCTTTCCATAGCTAATGCTATTCTGTATAGACACAGGAGAGGAAATGATAAACTACTTTTAGAATCTTAATAATAATAATTTATAATTTATTACATTTACATGCCACCTGACTCCCAGAGTCTCTTACAAGAATCTTTTATTATAATTTTATAAAAGTGCAAGAATAACTGCCATGGACTAGTGGTGTCTGATTGTCATGCAACTGCTACAATCACAGGACCCAACGATATTAAAGGAGGCAGCGATACTCACGTTAGGACACATTAAGCCATTGGTAACAGCCCTCTAAAAGCTAGTTAGAAATGAATTATTCTGGAGGCAAACCAGTCATAAAAAAAATCAATGTGGTGGCTGCAGCTAGTGATCTGCCCCTTTTTATGTGCTTTGTGTAAAAATGGGTTGGGGGCTGTGGTCGAAAACATGATTTTGACTTTTTTTATCCCCTCACCCCAGCAGATGTTCCTGTCCAGAAGGCTTTTGGATGTTATTGTAATGTTGCCAGGATTGTAATTTTATTAACTGTAAATTTTATTAACATTTTTATTAATTTAAAAATGGACATTTTCTGTATTTAATATAGAGAAATGTGATTACGCTGATCAAGCTTCTTAATTTTTTACTTAGGTATAGGTAAAAGAGTGAGTTCTTGACAATTTCACCTATTTAGTTCCATAAAATATGGCAGCACTGTCAAGTTTCTATGTTCATCTCCATTTTGTAATATTTCTCTTCCTAATCTGATTGCTAGGCTGGGTTCTCATTGCATACCTGACTTTCTCACTGATTTGGCCAATTTTCTGAGTTCTCATATAATCCAAGCAAACAGACTACGTTCATGGGACATACTTAGCCAAACACACATGTTTGAGGAAATCATTTATTTGTGTTTGTCTGATTCCTGAGAGTAAGAATCTAATCTGAGCTTGATTAATGAAGCAGGTTTTATCACTAACCCAGGAAGAAGAGTTAAAGACATAGGTAATAGGGATTATCAAAGTCTATAATATAATTATAATCATATAATTATAATTTCCTGGCTAACTATATCCTATGAGAGACAGTTTGGTGTAGTAGTTAAGGCACTAGGCTAGAAAGTCCATGAGTTCTAGTCCCATCTTAGGCACGAAGCCAGCTGGGTGACCTTGAGCCAGTCACTCTCTCTTAACCCTAGGAAGGAAGCAATGGCAACAGCCTTCTAAACGCTAGTTAAAACTGAATTATTCTAGAGGCAAATGTGTCATAAAAAAATCAACATGATGGCTGCAGCTAGTGATCTGCACTTCCAAAATCTTTCCAAGAAAACTGCAGAGATGAGGCCAGGAGTCAACACTGACTCCAAGGCACCAAAAGCAACAACCATGAAAACAACAACAGTGTTCTACCAAGTAGACCGTGAGTACCTGGGAACAAAGGCAGACGGAACCAAAGCGAGAGACCAAGAGGGGCCCCAGAGTAAATCCTTAATGCTCTGTCTACACCAGATGTTCCTTCTGATTAGAAAACTGTGAGGTGCTGAAGAATCAGTGCCACAAGTGACACTGTGAACATTTCACTGCTCTGATTAGCATGTTAGCAATAAAAACAAAAGGATCACTTCCTGAACAACGTGCTTTTCTAAAGCACCAGACAAGCTTTCTGATAGGGAAAAGCTATTTTAAAATCAATAGCTTCCTATTGTCAAATGTGGGTCACCACAGAGCCCTAGTTGTGATGCCTTCTCTCTCCAGTCTTTCAGATGCAAGCGCGTGGGCAATGGTGGAATCCACCTTGCTTTCTGCCAAGATTCATGGGGCAGATAACTGGACAATTCTATCATTTTCAAAATCATATCTTCTTTAGCCTTCCAGCCAAGCGGTCTTGGTTCATTTTGGCATTCTAAAATGGATATCTGATGCATGTGAAACATTCAGAGTTGTGCAGCCCATTAAAAGCTGGCTCCTGGGTCTTTGTCCCTGTGTGTTCCTCCTTAATTTCCCATTAGATGACACAGCCACAAAAATAGGTTTCCACTTTTTAGCATATTTTTTCTCCATTAGCAAAGCAAATCAGAGTAAATTATTTTTGTATTAGGTTACTCTATGGAAAGTATATCTTTCAACAGCGGGAAAATCTGATGTCTTCTAGGGCCCACAAGGACATAATGAAGGCTGCCAACAAAAATGTAAAATAATACAGATTCATATGAACCATTAAAATAGTATATTAGAACTTAAGTAGTAACCTTTAAACCTTAGCATGAGAACAGCAAAAACACCAACTGGGACTTAGAAATGTTTGCATATATATATATAATTTTTGAGGTCTGTGGTCTCAGATCTGATTTTTTTTTAAAGCTGGAAAGAAGCCTAGACATGAAATCAGAAATCCACAAACAAATTGGAAACACTGTAATTTTCATGAAACATTTTATATTTGGTTTCTGTGTTTTTCCTCAGTTAGTCATTGATCAATGTGGCTGCAACTGCATCAATGCAGATCTCTGCTTAGATCCAGAAAGATCTTCGATCTTTTTTCAGCCCTCTCCCCTTCTAATTCTGCTTCCTATAGGTACTCTTCCCAGTAATCTCATGGCAATACTCCATTACAGAAAGATTAGTGGCCTTGGGTCTCATTGCTGTGTATTGAATTAGGAAAAGACAATGAGTCACTGTACAGGCCGTTGGAGCTCCATAGCTTGTTTCTTGACATCTCTTGGAGTCTCCCAGTTTGCAGTGCCAAAATTCCAGAGGTAAACTGATGATTGAAAACAGAGATATTTTTGTTTTGTTTAAAAAGTAATAACATGGGTGCCTTTAGCAACTCATAGGCTTATAATGCCATTTTTACTTTTAAAAGCTTCTTTAAAGAGAGGCAAAATTCCTTCTCCTGGCCACCCTGGTGATCTCATCATGTCACTGCCACACCTCTATGGTGCTCAGCAAGAACCTCTCCTGATAGTTTAAAATAAAATTCGGTAACATTTGGATCCAAAAGTTTTGTCCATCCTTTATTTGGCAGAGACTATGAACTGGGCCCAGGATCTCTGAACAAAGTTCTGCTCTAGGAGCAGATGCTTTTGGTATCAGCAAAGGGAAGGTAATTTTCATCATTTTTCTTCAAATTATTCAAAAGAGTCGGATAGACTTTCTAAACTAGGTGGGAGATAATCCAGGACCTGCAAAGCAAAGTGGGCATTAAGGAAAGTAAGTTGCAAATGTTTCTATTGGATCAAAGTATTTTCCATTGGGAGAAGGACACCTTTGAACCCAACTTTATATTTAGTCTGGAAAATACATTTTTTAAAAAATCAGTGAGTCTGGGGACCTTTTACATATTGGCACATTAACATTTGGTTTAGGCTATAGAATATTAAATCAAGTATTGAAAAAGCTTGGGTTGAAGAAGAGATGGTGCAAACAGTCCATATTATGCTGGTTTCAATCCATATAGAATATGGTTCTATCATTAGAATTAGTAATCAACAATTGTACCTACGATTGTGGTTGTTGTGGCTGGCTAATCCCCAAGCAAGCATGTGTAGGATTTTGCTATTAGGATGGACAGCTACAGGCAGCTCTTCCCCATGAACATTAACTGGGGCTTTTTCCTTAAATCTAACTGCTATGGAAGGGAGATATGGTAGGATGGAGATATGCAGAGAGAGAAGCAGAAAAAGGAGAGAGAAAGAAAAGCCGTACTTGCTGTTGGCTTTGATTCTAGTCCCATTTCTGAACCTCTGTCTCCCTGGGGACATGGTCTTCATGGGCAAAAGAGAAAGGGTTTTACTTCTACACTGTGGAGTCCTTGGGGTTCTATGAGCTTGATTGTTTGACAATTGTTTAACAATGATTGTGTGTCAATCATTGATTGACGATCAAGCTCAGAGAACCCCAAGGACTCCACAGTTCAACCCTGAACTACGTATATTCTCTTCTATTGGTACTTCTATATTAAGTGACAGGGCCCACTGAAAATAGCACCACTGAATAAACATATTTAGAATCTTCTTCTTAATCAACCAATAGTTTATCCTGCTACATCCTATTTATTGATAGCATCATGCTATGATAATTCTACTGAATGTACAGACATATCATGAAAATGGGGACTGAAATCAAATGAGCAAATTTAAAACAATAAATGTGTGCACTTCCATACCTACACCCACTCACCTAACTCTAGTAAGTGGTTGGGACTGGAACAACGAAAACAAATTTGGGGCATAAAAATGCACAAAATATCGTTTTAAATTATTTATTTTAATCAATATTATATATACTACACCTAGACCTACAGTATGTATATGCACTAGGGCCAAGAGGTATTGATTTATACACTGAATCTGTTTCTTTGCAAATACCAAACACGTGCGGCAGGTAACTGACACACAATAACAAAACTTGCAGGTACATTTAGCAACCCTATCTTCTCTCTAAATTGTTTTGAGCTACCAACTCATGTCTCTGCACAAAAATAGCTCACAGTAAGGACACTCTGAATAACTGATGGAAAATAGTTTCCTTAATTTGATTTGAAATGAAAGAAGGGCTAACCCATCCAGAACAGTGGGAAGCCAGGCTGAAGGCAGACCAACAGGAAAAGTGGTGGTTTTGAAACAGCTCATGCTGTAATATAAATAAGCATGCTTGCAATTTAAAGCATTTCCTGATGAAGGAAGAAATGACCAGCTCGTCTTCCTGTACTATATTATCATATTCTGAAGAGTTTGCACTGATGCAACCTATCTGTTAGGCTGTGCTTGAGCTGTGTAGCTAATGGTAAAGTAGGGACTCTATTGAGCAAAGAAGGACTTATTTGGGATATGCAGTTAGATGATTAATAATCCAACTATTGTTTGTTTAATGCTTCCATTTTGATAGAATAGATGAGCTAAGCAGGTTTCATAACATCATCTTATGCAATGGTTTGGCTACAATCATTAAAAAAAAAACACTAACCATTTTGGATCTTTGGCATTTTCTCATGAGATTTTATACTGAGATCTCTTGAGATTTTGTTCTTTCACTGAACTCACAAAATATCACATAAGACCGCTGAATGGATTTGACAATTTCATTATACATTAGTTATTGAAAGATATTTTAATCATATTTTAATTTAATTTGAAGGGCAGATAGGCATACCTCATCACTTTCAGTATTTCTCTGAAATTGAAGATATAATAAACTTTTTTCAACATTTCATATGTATATATGTAATATAACAAATATTAAATTATTGTGGTGTAATTGTCCCAGAAACATCAATCTAATTAAAGTTTCAAATTTCTAAGATGCTGGGAAGTACCAGGAGATTGAAGAACAGGAACATATGCTTAATGTAGTACTATTTCTGAAGAAATACATAAAAAGTTCAGCTAGGAAAGGCACTAGGTTTAATTTCTGGTTGGTTTTTTGCTAAGCTAATTCTTATTGTACCATGCTCTTATATCTTGTACAAGCTAATGAATTCTGTGTAATTTCAGCCTTTTACTTCTGGTTGGGGATGAGGATATTGTTTCCATTTATAATCTTCTTGAGATCTGTAGTATTATAATCTATTTACAAAGAGCTTAAAAACTGCAGCAGAACAGTTTTTATACTGTTCTGAACAGTTTTATACCATTCAGTGATATAACCAGAACAAACTATTTCTTTTTTGGATTTTTCTTTTAATTAAATTTCCAGCATTGTATTACTAGGATCAGGGCAATTCAGTAATTCTTCTCCTACAACATTGAATGTATGCCTACTAAGACTGAAAATTAAAAAGTAGCCTTTACATTTTATCCCTCTTTAAAAATAAAAATATCGTTAAACTTTTTAATAAAGTTTGATTTTGTGTATCTGTGGTGAGATTGGTCTATCTTACAAGGTTAGCAGAGAGATGAGATGAAAAGTTGAATCCTCTAGCCACAGTTATTTTCTTTCATGCTAGAAAACCAGATAGCTGCAGTATAGAAATTATTTCACAAGTGGTGGCAGCAGCTGGCCTCTCAAACTGCTACCCATAAACAGGACTTGGGACTAGGATATGAAGACCCACAGAACTTGTTGCAAGGGAGGTTTGATATCCCCAGCATTCTACTCGATAGACTCAGCTGTCCACTACATAAGGATATAGAGATTATTCTTTCAGTCAACACTATATTTACACTGTTGTGCCAAACTACAGTCCATAATATGTGGTATCACAATGTGAACTGTAAGGCAATTCAGAAATGAATACCTATCTGAATTAAACGCGAGTCCTTCTACTGAAAACTAAGTTATAGTGAGTTCAATGAGACTTGCAGATTAGAAGCATACAATTCAGAAACATGTAGATTGATTTACAAGGAAAGGAACATAAGGGTCCTAGCCTGCATTTTGTGGCCTTCCAGTACATCCTAAAATCACTCATCAAAATGTACTTTTTTTTTTTTTGCTTTACTGGTATACAGACATATCACATCTACACAAGGTTTAATACCTTATTTAACACCTTTACATTCTTTTACTTACACATCTAAAAATGTTCTTTCCTGTCCCCAATGACATCACCACGACCCTGGATATACCTTCTGCTGTCCTTACAAGCCACAATAATAATTTTTTGTATTGTTTTGTTTTTTGGCCGCCCATTCAGAATAATGACTCTGGGCAGTGTATAAAGATTAACACCAACAATGACAAACAATAGCCCCTGATGCCTGAGGTGACTAATACGTTCCAGTCATAAAGCCACATCAACAGCAAGGCATGCCTAACTCCTTTTTGGACAAATAATTTCATGTTCACACTGAAAGCTATGCTTAAGGTTTCAAAAAGAATGCAGTGCCTATACAAATTAGTGGGAGTGGGCATCAAGATTTTATTATCTCTAGCACTGTCACCAGTCTGTCCAACTCAGCCTAAGTAACAACAAAGAGAAGTAGCTTGCTTTTTCTAAATTAAGTACTTAATGAGTATGAAATAATGCAAATGAAACACTCTTTATTGTCACCGAGCTACAGTTTAGAAAGCTAGCGAAAAAGGAGTAATGCACGACAGCTTGGCAGTTCAGAATAGCACACGGGTCAGATCCTCTTGTTCTTGTTATCCTCCTACAAATGAAGAGATTCTATGACAATCCTAGTTGTAACTGTGAGACTACTTCATGGTTATAATCACAATGCAAACCCAGAGGATTTCAGCTAAAAGATAACACCTAATGGCAGCTACTGTTAAAGGTTAGAGATAGGGGTAAGACAGATCTGGCAGTCCCCTTAGAAAATCACCGGTTTCCTTGGATTGAAGCAAAAACATTACAGAAATCAATGGTATATAAAGGCCTCCCACTTTCTTGATTTGCATACATACCCATATTCCCCTTTGGATAAGCAGCTTATACAGAGCCTATTGCACATGAGCTAAGATCCAATGTGGAAAAGGAATGTCCGTTTTTCATATTTTGTTATTTAGGAAAGCATTTCTGACCCAAGGTGAAAAATCATCACTTTCTCACTCTCTTTCCATTTTATGATGTTGTTGCTATTAAATCAGAACTTCTTTATAACAATCTTCTTTATAACGTTCATTCACACTTAGTATTCTGCTTGCCAATAAGCTGAAATGGCAAACGACTGCTTTGTTTTAGGTTTGCCTTTTTTGATTGACTGGTTCTCACTTATCTTTTCAAGGCTACAAAAGAAATGTGACTTTAAGGGACACAGGTGTTTGGGAGTATCATTTGGGTAATTGCTATATATCATCCACATGGTCCTTTCTTGTTCTGTTATTACTTCGGCTGTATGCTATCATTGTGAATGGAATGTCATATATGTCTGGTATTTCTGCTGGACATGGTTTAGATTTTTCAAGGTATTTGCTCTCTGACCCTTGACAGAAGATGATTGAAAGGACTTGGACATTTTAATTTTATTTTTAACATTGCAGGCAAAATCTCTTCCCTGTGCTTGCAAAGAGTGCACACATTGGACTACACACTATATTATTAACTCTTGGCAGAGCCTGCCAATCAATACAATTGATAAATGATTTACTTACTACAGGAATTGTATATTTAGAGTAAAGTACAGGTGACAGGGAGCCCATGGAAGGTTACATCTCTTTTAAATGTTTTTTTAAAAATTAACTTTGAATTTTTATGATTGCTACAAAGCAAGAATAATAGTGTGAAATAACTAGAAATGTAACAAACATATTGTACATGATAAACAGGTAGATATTGGGTATATCATAACGTTACATATATTTGAAAATCTTTTTGAAAGCATTGCTAATAAAGAGAAAGCCAATCTACAGCATTAAAATAATGGGAAAGGAGGAGTTAAACATATTTTACAACTCTGAAAATGTTCAGAATACTCCTGCTTGATAATGCAGTACCTGTTGATAAGGTTGTCCAGAGTATCTTCTTGGATTGCCTTTGTCAACAGAAGGCACTGGATTATAGTGGTCCCACTCTTACTTGGAGGGCTAATCACAGTACTTCATATTGTATGAGCATTTAACACCCCTTTATCCTTAAGTCTATTTAATATTAGCATGAAGCCACTGGTGGAACCATTTTGGAAAACTGAAGCAATGTCATCAGGATGCATCTTCCACAACTAAGCAGTGACATCCCTTTTGTTTCTGTTCAGAATCTCTTTTTTCTTCCCTTCTTATTCATCAGACTTCTCAAAGTCTCTGTCTTCATGTAACTGACATTTTCTTGTGAAATTTAGTAATGTGCTGATACCTATAACTTGCTTTGACAAAATAATACATTGTGTTGAGCATCATTATCTTTACTGGTCTTTTTAAAACAGTAAGGTTTATTTCAATTGAGTTCTATTCCCAGGTAAGCATGAACAGGACTGTAGCCATGTGTCACAACTTCAACTAATGTTTATATGAAGGACAAGGTGTAGTTGGCTCCAGCTATATACTTTTTCATTGGTAATGGGTATCTTAGCAATAACATAGAAATAGGCTTTCAGCTTTCAACATTGAAGAAATGGCATTTTGCTGAGCATAGATCAAATGCGTTACTGCAAGTCACAGGTTTGGTGTCAGGTATCTGTGGGTATAGCTAGGAAAGTCTAGCAAAGGTTCTCCAATGTTTTATTCAGTTAAATTCTGAGAGAGAAAAAAAGGTCTGAAGCAGGGCCTATTTTCTATGTTCCTACAAGTTATCTCTGGGAACAGTGGCCAAACAGGAAACAACACACTGGCTTTAGAAGGAAAGAACTGAAGCTTCATTCATAAAGTTTGAGATGGAATGTAATCAGCCAAGACTGAAGCACTTGTATATTTCCTATCTCCATGTATTGTCAGATATTTGACAGTACGTAGTTATCACCCCTTCTTCCTTTCGGCAAAATCATATTTGAAGACATGCCAGAGGTGTCTGCCACTGTGGAGCCTATGGGATGGCTGGAACCACTGTTGGTTTGGTCAGCATTTATGGAAAAATGGAGACTAGACTGGTTGGCCCTTATGTTATACAGTATGGTCATATCTGTTACACTCAAAAAGAATATTTTTCATCGAACTAGAGCAAGCCAAAGTCCTCAAAAGTATTCTCAAAATGCATTTTTAAAGTATTTCAGTATTATTGTTTTGAAATCTACTCCCAACATAATAATGGTTGGAAAGCAGGATTTTTAAGCTAGCTTTAATATGAAGAACTTTAAGACAACATAGAAACTATGAAAAAAAAAGTAGAAAAGGAGTTGGATACTATAATACTAGAAGTTAAACATTCATGCTTATGTATTTTTCCTTCTAATATGGGCTTTCTTAAGTTCAGAGAAAATTACTGTAGAATGAAATCACAGTAATTTTGTTCCTTGACACTTATGATGTTTTTAAAATACATCTATTGTTGTTTTCTATTATGGAAAGATTTTATTTGACTGATGCAATTTCTCTGGATCTTAATGAAGAACTCTAAAAGGCTTATCTTTAGCAGCAAACTAATCCTTCTTGCTGACTCTGATAATAGAGAAATAATACATTTTGCTGAAACAGATTTGCTGAAACACCTATGAAGCTGATTTTGACTGAGATTGTTGGTCCACCTGATTATAGACAATCATACGATTGGTGATTGGTGGCACTTCTCCCAGATTCACTGACTTTATTTTTTTCCCCCTAATCTTCCTGAAAATGACAAACTAGAATCAGCAAAGCTTTTGTGGCTTGGCCATGTTTCTCCCTTCTTTTTTGCTTGAGTTTTTAGTTTTTGCTTCTAAATAATCTTAAGAGAGGCAGCACCTTAGCAGGTGACCTCACATAAAATTGTATTATAAGTTCCATCTTTGAGCAAGAGTTTTTCTTGCAGATTCTCCCACCAGGACCCTTTTACCATCAAGATAATCCAACTGGACACGATTCACCGATTTAGCCATCCAGGGCTAGAAGCAGTTGGATGCCCTGCCAAATGGTAGGGTCACAGCAACTGTTTCAGGGTACTGTGGTTAACATCATCACTATTTATTAAAAGTATTTATCTTTATATTAAGACAATATGCCTGTGCAAACAGAATTAAACAAGAGTTGCATTTTTCTCAAACAATTGTACAATTATTTGGAATTCTGAAATATTCTACTCAGCATTCCTTATCCTCACATGGCAACTCTCTGGGTCCAAAGTGTACATTTGTAATACTTACTCAAATATAATTTTCTGCATTGGGAAAGATGTTATTCTTTTTCCACCCCCAGTCCACATAAATACCCCCCAAATTTTCCTCTTTCCCCCTCATACTTGTTTAGTTGTCACAGTTGTGCAAAGTGAAATGCAAAAATGTCAGGCCTCTTCTAGTGCCTGTGTGCGTTTGCTTTGCTTTATTTATTAGTTATATTTATAACCCACTTTCCTTTAAGTGCTCCAGGTGGCAGACACAGTATTCCCTCTTCCAACTTTGCCCTCAACAACAACCCTTTGAGGTAGGTTGGACTGAGAGAGTGTGACTGATCCAGGGCACTTCTGTAGCTGAGCGGCAATGCAAACCTGGGACTTGCCAGTGCCAGGACAGCAACTTAAAAACTAAGTTCTTTTATTAACCAAATTTATTGTAACAGATGTTTGGACGTTAGGATCCAAAAGGAGATATACAGTAAAAACACTTATCCATGCCTCACACGGCAGCACTGAAGAAAGGAGGTCTTCCTTCACTGTTTATGATTATGGGTTCTTGTTAAGTGTAGTTGTGGGATTACCTGTCCAATGAATCCTTTCTGCCAATATCTATTCTAACAGGAATAGGAATTTTCATGATTTCCTTTCCATTTAAATGTCTATAATGAAACAGCTAGAGAAACTGAAAATGGGTAAATTAAAGTGCCTATTCAGGAGGCAATCTGTAAGTGATTCATTGAAATCTGGTTATTACGTTTAAGCAAAAACGCAGGAATCTTGTAACTGGCAATGAAAAGGACCTGCTCTGCAGGACTGATTTGCAAATAAAGACTTTAAGTGGATTTCAGCTTGCTTGATAACATAGCATGTTGCTGTCTTTTAATTCTTTTTCAGAAACTTTCAGACAAAAACGTTACTGGCATGCAAAGAGGTGATAGGTTAATCATTCTTCTCCTTCTCCTTGTTATTATTTTATCTTTCCCCCATCAACTGTGCTTCCAGTAGAGAGCAAGATTGGTCTTGCCAGAGATATGAACTAATTGATTGCAAAGGGCTTTTTAAATGCATCTCAGGGTTGCCTTCATTCTTCCAGCTCCAGGCTGCCCACCTCAAACTAAAGCATTGCCTCGTGTTCCTCCTTTGATTCTGCTGGCACTTTGCAAAAGTCATTTGAGCTTCATTAGTAATGGCAGCAGTGAAATATGTTATTTAAGGAAAAACCAGCTGCATTGTATAAAAAAGGCTCAAGGGATTTTGTTTAGCTGTGCTGCACATTGTCTTTCATAACCACAGTGGGAGATGAACATATGTCCGAATCAAATAATGGCTGAAGCGCTTTCCTCCTTTTTCTCTTTAACCTTCGTTATTCCAGCTGGGGAAAATTAACCAAGTATTCCTGACACTGTATGCACAGTATTTTGTTAACATTCCCCTGCTAGGGGGCAGAGGTAATGTGGGCCGGAATGTAGAAAGGGTGAGATTGATATAAGCTTGAATCTCCATTTAGTTAACTTATATATCAATCAGTCAGTTTAGCTATGAACCTTTAGTGCCCTTCCAACTTTTAAATATTTGTTCCCTTTTAATTATTTGTTCCCTTTTGTTTCCCTTTAAATATTTGTTCCCTTTTAAATTATGAGAAGGCGTTCTAAGGAGTAATCCCTCCTTTGCTCTGTGTAAGCGGGGATCTCTGAAGACACGGTCCACTTTTGTAACGTTTAGATTTATTGCAGATATCATTGCTGAGCTGAATAAGACCCCACCGAATTGCAATAAGCAACAACTCTACAATTTCTCCAACCTGCACCAGCTGAAACTGCTTTGGCCAGGTGGTTTGAGAATTCTGGGAGTTCTGCCCTAATATCTGGATGGTGCCAGTTTTGGGAGAAGAACTTCCCAAAGAATCTTCAGACTCACAGCAGCAGTTCTCAACTCAGTGCTATCCCTCTCTCTTAAAATTGTTTGAGCAAAGGAGTGGCATATTTGTCCACTGTCATTGCAGGAACTTAATGCCATTCTCCTTTTTAACCCAGCTCCTTCAAAGTCATATATTGTGAATTCACAGCAGCAGCACCTGTCTTGGACTTTAACGATCCAAACTTTAGACATTTTGTTGTCTTGGTCTGTTTGTTGTTGTTCAGTCGTTAAGTCGTGTCCGACCTTCGTGACCCCATGAACCACATCATGCCAGGCCTTCCTGTCCTTCACTGCCTCCCTGAGTTTGCTCAGTTTCATGCTCATTGCTTCAGTGATGCTATCTAACCATCTCATCCTCTGCCGTCCCCCTCTCCTTTTGCCTTCAATCTTTCCTAGCATCAGGGTCTTTTTCAAGGAGTCCTCTCTTCGCATTAGGTGACCAAAGTATCTGAGCTTGAGCTTCATTATCAATCCTTCCAATGAGCAGTCAGGGTTGATTTCCTTTAAGATTGACTGGTTTGATCTCCTAGCAGTCCAGGCGACACTTAAGAGTCTTCTCCAGCACCACAGTTCAAAGGCATCAATTCTTCGGCGCTCAGCCTTCTTTATGGTCCAGCTCCCACAGTCTTGGTCTGTTACTCATCATCTAACCATAGAAGATGGATATTTAAAAAATATATATTTTAAGAAACAGGCTGAATACCCATTTGGATTTCTTGTCCAAGTCTTGCTGAAGTTCAGTACTTTGGACAACATTTTACACTTTTATGTGAAAGTATGCAATCAGGAAACTAAAACTGGTGTGGTTTTAATCTTTGGGATTTAATGTTGCCTTTAAAAAAACAGTCCTGTTGGACCAAGCTTGGCTAGTTTGGAAAGCTCTTTTTTACCCTTATGTAAGTTCTTTCTTACATAAGATATCCATTCTCCAAAGCAGAGAGGCACAACAATAATATGATTGGCACTGATTCCAAAAAGATTCAAGACAATTCTTTAATTTTTAAGCCAATGTATAATATACACCCTGATTATTTTGCAACCAAAACCTTTTCCTAACTGTTATAATCATAGTTAAAAGATTCAGCAGTGGCTGGAGTGGGATGCCTGGGTAGGGATATATTCTAAACAATGTCTACAGACAGGCACCAGGAAGAACTTGCTGTGGATTGGGAATCTGTGAAACTCTGGATCTGTAAAACACCATCTCTCTTGCTTTAAATGAAAGGGAAAGAATTGAGAAGAAATGGCTAGCTCCAGGCTTCTATTGCTTTAAAAAAAAAAACTAGTATCAGTCACTGAAGAAAACATGAAACCAGCCAAGACATCTCAGTTCTTCTGTTACCTGGGTTACTGGGCATGTGGGAGTATTTGCAACACTCAGCAAATAGCTAAAAATATAATATGCATTCTGCATTATGGTAAAAATCTGAATGGCTGCTATGAAAGGATGTGTTAAACTATTCTAATGCCTTTCCTCTTTAAGGAACTGTGAGTAGACTACAACACCAGATGGAACTTATGGACCTGGAGGTGTGCTGAAACAAGAGTTTCCACGAATGGGGCAAATGTCATCCCAGAAGCCCAGAGCTGCAAACATAGAGATCACTTTGGGTTATAGCTCAGCTGAACCAGAAACAAGTCAGCTTTATTGCCCATATGCATGATGTCAGGAAGACAGGTAAGTTTCTATTTTGAATCAAAGAAGCCAACCAAAGTTTTCTACTGTAGGATGACAGTATCTGAGGCTGTTCTTTGGGGTTCAGTACATTAAAAAGTTAACTTTTATTAGCATTTCCTCTTCAAAAGCTCTATTTGTGACTTAAGTCTTTCCCAATAGGAATCAGGGAGATCACTCACCCTAATCATCTTCTGCAATCAGAAAGAGAGATTCAGTGCCAAATGGGGTTCATTGCATCTGCTCTCATTTCCTTTCCATATTAAAGTGCTTTAAAAGATGAACCAGCATGGCAGTTGCCCATACATAAAGTGAAATGATGCACAATTCTATATTTCAGCTTGCATTGCTTGTCACGCATGCTGCTCCCAGCTGTTTCTTAAGCCAACTTCAGAAATTCTAGTCTGGAATGGTCTGGCGATGAGGCCAGGCTGATGCTTAGTCTGGATAATGGCCACTGCAGACCTGATTGGCCATTCCCTTGCTTCTGGCCCTTCCCAACCTGTAGGAAGGCAAGCCAGGCTACCTCATTCGTGGGTGGACCAGTATGTCCGTGCCTGCCTCTTCATTTTAGGGTTATTCCCTTCTCATTAGACTCAATGTCTTCCTTTCCTTTCCAGAAATTTGCACAGGTGGATTTCTTCATTCTCACTTTCCCACAGTATCTCCTCTGACACTAACACAGATCCTTTCTTTTTTCCCCTTATGCTTCCTCTGATGCTGAAATAATAAAAGCAATAAGGAAAAAGTTGTTCTTTCATTTCTACATTCCTCTGGAGTTCCATGGAAATTTTGTAGCATGGAATAACTGATAGTTCAGTTTCATAAAAACAAAGTAGCAATGTTTGTTTTATTCATTCATTCATTACATTTCTAGGCTGCCCGACTTAGAATGATTTTTGGCATTACAACTTGAAATATGTTTAAAACAGGGTGAAAGGAAGTGAAACTTACTATGACGGAGGATAGGAAAACAAGGGGAAGATGTTTCACCTAGCCTGGACAGAAACAGAATGGGTGAGTACAGGGTGATGAAAGGTTTGCCTGAGCTTCTAGGGTTGAGGAGAGTTCATTTAATGAATGGGCTATCATTGGATCAATTGCAAGATTGTAAGAAAAATGGCAATTGCCAATCAGCTAAAAACATAGCACCCTAGGACAAACAGGCTATACAGGGCAGGTTGCATATTAGACCCAGCAGCCAGTTGGAACTGGGGTTGCTACTGGAATGAAGTGCTGAAGACCATCTGCTCTTGAAGGACCTAAGATGGCTTTTTGGAAATAGAAATGGAAAAACATGGGTGTGGAGTGAATTTGCAATAGGCTGTGAGTGGAAGGAGGAGGATGCCAACCATTTCTGTACTCATGAAGCAGTGATGGGCCACGGCTTTCCCCAAATCTATGTAGGTTGTACTTTAATGCTTGTCTCTTGGATATTTATCCCATAAATATCCAAGAGACAAGCATTAAAGTACAACCTACATAGATTTGGGGAATCTATCATAAATATCCCATCTCTAATTGAAACACTAAAACACTGGGGAGAGATTTGACTAGAGTTTGGAAACAACATTCTACAGATCGACTTACTCCAAGTCATTACCCTTGCAAACCCTAACATTTCTCATAAGTATCCTTATATAATGTCATGTACACCAACTGATTTCTCCTGTATGTTTACTAGTAACCTATCTGATTTAGTCACACTTTTATAAAAGTCATTTTCAAAATGTGATTGGTGATTTATATTGTTCCAGCTCAGTTCATTCATTCATCCAGTCTTGCCAGTTCTGCAACTATTGGTGATCTGAGCTTGTGAATAGAGTTGATAAATACAGGCAAGGAAGTGAAGGTATACTGTAGGTTTAATTATGAATGAAAGGATTAAAATAGAGTATGTTAGAAAGTATGAAACTATAAAAGTAATACAAAAATTACTTTTTTGCGGGGGAGTGCCTTCGAGTCAGTTTTTGACCCCTGGCAACTGTCCAGACAAACTCCTACAGTTTTCTTGGCAGGGTTCTTCAAAAGTGGTTTGCCATTGCCTTCTTCTTAGGCTGAGAGGGAGTGACCAGCCCAAGGCCACCCAGCTGGCTTTGTGCCCAAGGCAGGACTAGAACTCACAGTCTCCCAGGTTCTAGCCCAGTGCCTTAACCACTACACCAAACTGGCTCTCAACTTTTTATTACTTAAAGTGAAAATGGATTTGTTACAGTTACATTGCCATTCGATTGCATTTTAGTCTTATTATCTATATAGTTCAAGTGCCTCAAGTGTCACACATACATACCCAAACCATCTAAGAATTAACTTGCGTTTCTTGGCATTTTTTCAAGATTTAGATAACATATTTTTCTTTCTGTATACATTTCTATTTGAAACATGTAACTGGATATATTTTAACCTAGATCTAGCATGCTTATAATTTTCACCATGTAGACATTTGTGTAGTGATACTGTTTTGTTATAGAAACTCTAGGAACTGAATGAATACAAAAAAGCACAGGGGGATCATTTTCTTGTAAGAAAGACCATTGAAATTGCTATTATATAACCAACTAGGATATTAAGAGTCAGTGAACATATGACTGGTTTAAGCTCTGGATAGAATAATTGTCTAGCATCCTAGAAAACCCAACAAAAAAGGAACACAAACACACTCTCTACTGCCCATTTGGCATATTTAATTAAAAGTGACTGCTCTGCATTTACAAAGGATGCATGTACCTTCCATGAAAAATAAGAAAACTATTGCAGATGGGAAACGCTGGATATGCGTCCAAATCTGTGCACCTGCAGAAAAGTAGAAAGATCAGTCCAATTATATCAAACTGAAACATCTGCTTTGTGTACAGGACTGCAATCTCATTGTACTTATTTAAAATCTGGCATCAGATTGTAAGTAGCATTTTGATAGCATACATATTGGGCTATGTAGTCTTCTGCAAATGATTAAAAAAAAAAGTCTAGCTAAGCCATTGGAAAGCTAAGTCTATAAAGGTCAATTTAAAGTCATCAAAATCGCAATAAAGTCCATGTTGCAAAGAGAGGTGGAACTTATAAATGTTTCTAATTGGAATGTTAGTGGCCTTGAAATCAAAGTGGCGGCAAGTTTTTAAATGCTATTCTCCAATTAAAGTAATCTGTGGAATGCTGCCATACTGTAGTGTGAAAAATGTAACTCTTTTTTATGCTGCTTTAGTTTTGGACTGTTAAAGTTAACTAACTTAATTTCCCTAATCACAGGCTTAGACAGAGCTTGTCTTACGTAACAGATACAATGAAAATAATTTGTTTTAAAAGTTTTTCCAAATTACATAAACATGTAATCATTTTTAATGAAAATTAAAACCAGCAGGAGCCCGTGTATTCCACTCTAGCAAGTTACTTATATATTTGGTATATACTGAGTAGTGTGACTGTTGAAAATAATATATACCTTACCTTTTTTTGTTTCCTTTTTCCCAATGAGTTTGTGAGCCCTTACAGGTTTGTTATGGTGATTGTTTTGTTTTAAGCCCCCCTGGATTTCATGGCTTACACCAAACCTAATTTCTGGAAGCACTGATTCAGGTTCTGAAATTGTATCGATCATAAAAAAGAAATGGGAAGCAATTAATTGAGTTTTAGTCCTTACAATAACAAGTTTAGAGCCAATGTTAGAACTAGTGATATTGGTTCTACACAGCAGCAATGAGAAATGAGACTTGTCATAGCCAACATTGACAACCTCATAGATTGTATTTGTCTGTAGAAATAACAGAATATAATTTAAAAAGGAGAATATAATACCTGTATTATTTATTAAAGTTTCCTTCTAGATGAAATCTCCTGGTCTACCAAGGGGTCTGTACTGCTCCATGGTGGCCACACTTTGTATAGTATCTGATATTACCCACTACTGAGCTCTGAAAAAGTTACTCTAAGTTAGCATATTTTGCAAAATACAGTGGTACCTCGGGATACGAACTTAATCCGTTCCGTGACTCTGGGCGTATCCCGAGTTGGTCGTAACCCGAAGGAAATTTCCCCATAGGGTTCAATGTAAATCCGGTTAATCCGTTCCGCCCTCTGAATTTGGTCGCACCCCGAGGCAAATTTCCCCATAAGGTTCAATGTAATTACCGTTAATCCGTTCTGGCGTCCACGGACCACACGGAAAGCGGCCGGGCGCGGCGTGGTGCGGCGCGAAAATGGCCGGGTGCAGCACGGCGCGGCGTGAAAACGGCCCGGCGCGGCGCGAAAACGGCCCGGCGCGGCGCGGTGCGGCGCGAAAACGGCCGCGGACCACGCGGCAGGGCCGGAAAAACAGCCGCGGACCACGTGGCACGGGCGGAAAAATGGCCGCGGACCACGTGGCACGGGCAGAAGATGGCCGCGGACCACGTGGCACGGGCGGAAAATGGCTCGTACCCCGAGGCGGAGTTCGCAAACCGAGGTAAAATTTTGGGGCCAGAGCTGGTCGTAACCCGAAAAATTCGCAAGCAGAGGCGTTCGTATCCCGAGGTATCACTGTACCATAAAAATCAGTGTGTTTTAAAGAAAGACATTAAAAATAGTATATGTTGTGATTAATTGTTGCAAGACAAAGTTACTGTTATGGAAAATTGTTGTAAAAAACAAAACAGAATAAAACCTAACTGGCAAAATCGCCTGAAAAAATAAAATTAAAATCTGTGCTTTCATGCAGAACATCTATATGGGCCTAGTTATGGGTCACTTATTTTAAAACTATATTGTGGAATGATACATTCAAAATGACCATGACAACTGGTGTAGAATTGTGGAAGATTTTTTTTTTCTTAAAAAGTTCTACTTCATAATTTAAAAACAGGGAATTATTTGCTGTTTTTAATTTTATTTGTAAAAGATTCCTTTGCTTTCTGGAGAACTAGGGAGGTTCCCTTCTGAAATGCTTTCTTCAATCTCATTCCTTCTGTGGGCTGAGATATCTCTTATCTGTTTTCTTGGCTGAGGCTCTTCCTCCTGTCACCAGGTTATTCTCACAGCCCATTATATCTGCCTTTTGGAAAATGGAAGGTTTTCTGATTCAACAAGTTACCTTTTAAAATGTAGCCATATTGATTAGGCAAATTGTTCCCCTATCACGGCAGTCAACTGTAACCGGAATCACACTGGAATGAAAGTGTCTGTTCCCACCCTTCCACTGCTGTTAATAAACAAAGGAACTGAGGAAATCACAGAATCAGAAGCCCTCTAACACTGGGGTTATTTTTAAACATACCACAACGTCTTCCATGCCTGGACCAAGTTACTGAGTTTTTGTTAATGCTCTATTAATAGGCAGGACAGTATTATGCATTTAGGTAGGTATGCTTCTTAGGCAGAATCTGCTATAACAATGGGAGTGGATGATCTGAAATGTATTTGCATTTTATTTTCAGAACACACAAGCTGCTTGCCTTGGAATTGTGGCAAATATTACATTTGCCAAGATCTTATTGGTAGTAAGGTTTTGTAGAAGGTACAAAATCCATGAGGGACTGAAACTGAAGGTAACTTTGGATCCATGTGGCAAAATTTAAATCTTGACATACCACATTCCTGAATTACGCATGAAGCTGTTTCAGCACTAAGTTATATTTCAAATCTGTATTAACTATTGGGCCACTGAAATGATTGTATCTTAAAGTTCTCCTCCTCAAAATCTTTTGAGAGACATTTAAATTACTAAATCAGGGTGAGAAATTGGAAGCTGTCCTAACATTTATTAAGTATAGAATAGGGAACCTTTGGCTTTCCCGAAGAGTTTTGGCAGATGAAGCTAAAGAAAAACAAATAACTTGCATTTGGCTCAAGTTGATTCTTCCTGCCTCTCCTTCTGAAGGTTTAGAAACAGAATGACTCTCTGGGGAAGAAATATTTAAAATATACGATTGCGCCAAATTGCCATAATGGTGCTAGGTGAAGGACTACAGAAAGGAAGTTAATTGTCTAAGAAAAGATGAATTCATTTAGCACTTGGAACATAGTATTTTGACTTTACTGATTTTGTATTCATATCTGTAACTTGGCCAATATTATTATCATTTATTTAATTGCAGTAAAAGACTAAAGTATTACATGCAATTAAAAATAATAAATTTACATGTTAAACAAACCAAAGGATTAATAAAATGGATTAACAAGACTTTTGGGTAGTAGTAATTAGCCAAACATCCTGAGACTTAAAGCTAGCCCATTTCTTACTGCAATCACAATTGAGCAGAATTTGGCAACCTTCCAAAAAATTTCAGTGAATCAGTCTATTAATGAAAAAAGTGTGATCTCCCCTCCAGGCCAAGGCAGGTAGTTAATTACTAAGGGAGTTATGTAAGTGGAAATCCAGGGCAGCAAATACAGTTCCTGAATTTGCCCAAAGTGCAGTGGTTGAATATAAAATCTGATGTGTAATCATAATATATGAATAAAATATTAATAAATGATGACACGGGAAGCATGACAAACATTATAACTTTGTTCCAAAACAAAGTTGTGTAGTTTATCCTATATCAGTTCTTATTAATATCATGTATATTCAATGCCTATCTGTTCCATATTATTAAATTCCACATTATTCTTCAAGTTATCTTTAAAACAATAGAATTTACATTTATTTCTTTACACAATTTTTACTATCTAAAGCTTCTTTGTGAACCACGTGCACACATTATGTAATGTATACATTTTTGTTTTAAATTTTCCAAATGCATGCATTTTTCCACATAGCCTACCTAAATAATGTGCATTTAATGCAATTTTTGAGCCATGAAATATTATTAGCAGATTCTGAGAATTATGAGTCCAGTTATGTTATAAGATTCTATTCTGGCAGGCCACACTATATTTCATTTTAAAAGAAACCTGTGACAGATTGCTCTGACATTTCTAATTTAAGAAATTAGGCAGACAGCTTTTCCTATGATGTAGTTATATATTTTTTAAGGTTCTTTTATTATTTTGGGGAGCCGTTGTTTTTTCAATTACAACAAATAGAAATATTTTAAAGCAGGACAGCACAGGGAATTGGATATATGAATAGTATATACATGAAGAAAACAAAAAAAGAAAAGATTAAAATGAGAAATATAAGATTGCCTTATATAGGATATACTTATATACTTTCTTCTCTTTCTGGAGGAAATGTAGCCCTTAGATACATATGTATGTGTGCATACATACAAATAGAGATCCACTCCCATTTAATAAATAGGGACAACTTGGAAGTTAATATGATGGTTTCAGAAAGTGGAGTACTTCTTCACTGGATGACAGTTTAGCTATACAGCAAACTTGTAAAACATTTCATGGTGTGATTCATTTTCTGTATTTAAACTAGACTCCTGGTTTTGGAAGGTGACTGAATTGCTTTGGCATTTTGTACAATAAAAGAAAATAAAGAATTGTTTATATAAGTCTGATCTTTAAAATGTTTTTATTTTTGCAAATATGTGAAAACATAAAGCCCCTCTGTATTTAGATCTCAGTACCTTAATTTGGGTGCATCAAATTAAAAAAGAACTTGGGGCAACTGAGCCCTATAACATTCTTTAATAACTTGTTAAATTCATGCTAGGCTATGCTAGGCTACATAAAGCATAATCTGAAATCATAAGTTGTCTACCTATTGATTTAAGGCTGGGATGAAGAAGCTCAATAAAACTAATGTTGGGCTAGGTGCACATTAGTTTCATATTAACTTGTCTGTATTTGTTTTGTTGGATCCAGGTACTCAGTTTCAACCAACAACTGAAAGTGACATTGTTTTCTATGTCTACTCTTCTTCTCCCATGTACTTTTTAAAGCAAAAAGATTAGAGTTCATAACTTTAATTAGAAAGTCCTGTCTCTTTTCTTTTTATAACAGGAAAAGAGAAAAAGAGAAGAGGTTCAGTCTTCTGATACATTTGTTGACAAAATGGTCTCATGAAGAATAGGTAAGGATGAACTACTTTTAATATTTAATATCTTCACAGTGCAGAGCTATAAATACAAAGGTACCTCAGCTTTATTTTAAAAACACTAGATTGCCTACCTAAGTAATTCTGTTTCATTTGCTAGAGTGAATACATAAGCAAAAAATTATTGTAGTCATTTAATCATATTAGAAAAGGTATACATCTTTCCTCTATATCAGTGTTGTCCAAACTTGGCCACTTTAAGATGAGTGGACTTCAACTCCCAGCATGGGCTGGCTGGGGAATTCTGGGAGTTGAAGTCCACTCATCTTAAAGTGGCCAAGTTTGGACAACACTGCTCTATTCACATGTGTGATTGATAGGTAATAGAGAGATTTGCATTAAGAGCCAAGATGCCTTAGTTATATCCCAGAAGTATTGCTTGTAACATTTTAAATCAACAACAAAGCACCCTTTCCATACAAAATTACATTCACACCCCTATCTTCAACCAGTATACTTCTAATATCCATATAAGCATTCCTTTGGTATTTCCTAGGGTATTTGTTCAAAATACCTTTAACAACTAATGAAAGAATACCTATCCTTGTCTTACCTGCTGCATTGTGTTGAGCCATTCACTAAGCATCCCATTTAGTCTCCTGCAGAGCATAATACTTTTCACACTACTTCAAGCAGCCTCCATATCTTCTTTCCTTATATCTATTTTCCATTCTGTTGGCAGATAGATTTGTCTTATAATACTTTTTCATACAGGGCTCACACATTATTTTCTGTATTCTTTCTAGTTTCTTTCATATCTTCTATGTCTAGTTTTCCCAAAATACTCTTACTAATACCATATTATAGTTTGTCTCACATTCAGAATCTCTCATCATCCTTGATGTCTGTATCCTTTACTGATTCTCAAAGCCTTGCTTGATAAAAAATCAAATCAATCTAATACAGTATTAGATTTATATTCATTCCTTGCCATGTGTTGGTATCAATAGACATATGCTTAAACCACACATTCAAAACAAACTGATTTTTTCCTAAGCAGATCCTTGACAGGCATCATTTTAATTCATTCATGGGTCTTTGAATGACTCAGCTACATTTTCTGTACTCATCTTGTTCCCACCTAGGTATTCATGCCATTTGATAGAATCTTCTACATTATATTCATTTCGAATGTCGTGCAATTTTTCCAAAAATTTATTTCTGGTTATTTCATTTTTGCCATTCCCGGGACCATAACAACTATCAGCAACTCTGTTATACTCATACCACATGTGGCATTTTCTGCTAACCATAAGAAAGGTGCAGGTCAGTTTGGCCCACTTTGTCTAATATGCTACAAACACTGTTAAAGGTCACTTTCATCCCAAGTGGGCTCACACTATTCTATGCAAGCTTAGTTCTGTAATATAGAGAGTAAATGCAAGCCAGCACACTGTTGGTTCTTCCCTTTTTAAAATAATTATTCATACTTTTCAAGGCTTCAGAAGCAAAGCAATTTCATTCCCAAAACTGAACATGGAGAGAAATGTAAATGGTCTCAGAGAATCAGTTGCACCCAGGGCTGCCTTTGTGACTCAAGAGACAAAAAAAAAAAAAAAAAAAAGAATGTGTGACTCTAGTTAACTGTTAACAATTAATTGCAAAACTTTGCCCCAGGTTGAAATACCATCATTTTTAAGAAGATAGAAACTTGCCGGCCTGGAATTGGAAGAGGATGGCCATTTCTGTTTTTATAAATTGTGTCATTTTTATAAAGTGTTGGGTTCCCAACATTAAAAGAGTCAACAATCAAAGGTGGCAGAAAAGGAGGTGAAACCTTGGAATTTCCCATCTGGTCTCTGAGTCCTACTATTTTGGAGGCACTAGGATTGCAGTCAAACTGTAGTTAATAATTTACTTCCAGGGGATCTACATGTTCTACTAGAGTATTTTGTTTTCCTCACAGTAGCCTCTGGCTGCTGGAAAAAATTATTTAGTTAGCTATGTGCACACCGATTAAAGCGCGTGAAAAAGTACCTTCATTTCTGTATTGCTTGTGGACTGTAATCTATCATCTAATACAGAAGCACAAAATAATATTTAGAAGCCCAAGTTCTTTTCTCTTTCTAGATGTGCATGAGTTTTATGATTTCCAACTTACGTTCCATTGTTTATAGTATAGTTTTCAATATTAGTTTTCTGCTTTTTCCATTTACTAACTATTCTAAATGATTTGGAACAAAATTATAGATGATTTCCAAGTAACCAAAGGGTTTGTCAACCTTTTCTTGACAAAGGAATAGTTCTTATCATCGCACTCTTTCCCTTACAAATAACATTAAAGCAATATCCTTAAACAGTTGTTAGCAAAATTCTTAACATTGTTGGAAAATTACTGCGGGCAATTTTCAGTTTAGTATGCATTCAGCACACTGCCATTCAATTCCTATATCGAGATCAGAGCAAAAATATAGCATAATGTTTATTTATTAACTTTTTAAATATATTTACTGATGTTTAACAGGCAAAATGGGACAAAAAAGCAAAAGCAGAGAGAGATGAACAGCAGGCAAGGATTGACAATATCTCTATCTCTTTCAAGAGGCAGAGAACTTTCCAGAGCTATGGGAAATGTGAACAGTCCCAAAGAGAGTAGTCCTTGGTTATTCTAGCTTTAACCTTCTTATGTACGTAATGGCAGCAGAACAGAGACAGAAAGTAGGACGCCAGATGATCCCTCCTCTATTCAGCACCATGAAGGAAACAATTTGATGGACAGGACTGAGATATACCACAAAAACATCCCTTGGCCTAAAATCATAAATAGTGCCAGAGGTTTTGAACCAGCTAAGGGCCAGGATCCTGTTGTGTTCCACTGAGACAGCTTGTCTGGGAAGGCAGCTGCTGGCCTACTTCCTGCTATAGATATGTCTGGCAACTTTGACAGACTCATGGATGTACTTTTGGTCCTTGAAAACCTCTGACTCTGCCTGTCTTTTCAGATTCTTCATGCCCAGACTATGTTGTCCTCAGATTTCCTGTCACTGTTGGACTGTTTCCTGACTGTTCTATCAGTTTATTTGAGATCACTGGGGTTTACTTAACAAGTGACTTTATCACAATTAAGTTTCTGTTTATACTTCTTCCCCCACAGCTGTGCTAATTAAGGGTAACCTTATTAGGCTTAACAGCATCAAGCAAGTCACCAGCAATCTCTTTTGGCAAAGAAATTAAGCATGTTCCAGTATACGTAACAGCTCCAGCATCACTTTCATGTCCTTTAGACACCTTTCTTTGAACACTAAGTCCAAATCTTGCTCTCTCACAGAGACACTCACTCATCCACCATTACATGCAAGTTATTTGAAATACATCATACAATACCTTAATAAAATGTTTAGGGCTGAAAATATTTTCTGTAAAGCCAGATGGGCAAAACATACTTTTGTATTCATCTGCATGCAAACACAGATAGCATAAAGTTTATTTTGTTTTCAGAGAAGATGACTGAAGCTAGCTAATGTGGCTGCAAATTGCTGGGTTACTGAATGCAGGTTATCTGAGTATGTTTTGTAGCAAGCTGTTCTCTGAAATGCTTGCATTTATGAGATTGATGGATCCCTTGAAATATCCACCGCTGTGCTGATTTTGCACATATTCATGAGTTGGCACCAGAGTTCACACCAGAAGTTATGTCTCTAACAGATTATACAAATATGTTTTAAGTAGAAGATATATAGTGATTTATTTTTCTCACACAATTCTATAGTATAAAATATTCCTTTTATTAGTGGAAAATATAATTCATTGTGGACCTCCCTGGACTCAACCTATTATTAAAACAGAGACAACAGATTGTCTACATATCACCAACTCATTCAATATTTTCCTCCTCCTTCTCCACCTTTAATTTTCATCAATGCAAGCCATGATCACAAAATACACAGCTAATATTGTGGTTAAAATATGCCTTCCCTATGAGAGAATGTTTTATACCTTTTTCTTGGGATACTTCTATTTCTACTCAGGTCTACTTCTGAAAGTTTTTTGTTTTTTTAACTTTGATTATATTTTTTGACCTTTCCTGAAAAATGCCAGGGAATGCTGTTGTTTTCCTATTATACATGTCTAGGTCGCTCTGCAGTCCCATTGCTCCCACCCCACCCCCCATTTCAACCAAATCTCCCCAGGCTTTCAGATCTGAAAGAACTCTGTGGAAATAATTGCTTCATGTATCTTCTTTTGGCATTTAACTGAAGTTTTGGAAGCTAGACAGACAGCAGACTGTTGGGCAGTTGATTGTGCTATGAAAAAAGGAAACTCCCACATATTTGCCCTTCTTGTAAATCCTGCATCTGACATAGGATTTCCCTCCTTTCCCTTAAACATAAATAAAAAGACATTTCTTCTCTATCAAACAGAACAGCAGAAATTATGTTGGAAATGTGAAAAACATGAAGGATTATTTTATTATGCTTGGTGGACTTGTAAAAAAGCTAGAAAATTTTGGGTTCAAATACACACAATGATACAAAGAATTTTAAAGATTAATATTCAACTGAAACTAGAACTTTTCTTGCTTGGACTAATGGACAGACAACTAGAAAACACTTATGGAAGATTGTTTTTGTACATGGTAACTGCAGCAAGATTATTATATGAAGCAAGATGGAAAGATTCTGAAATACCCACAATGGAGGAGTGGTTGGTGAAGATGACAGAATTTGTAGAGATGGCAAAATTAACTTGCTTGATCAAGAAAAAGGCAACAACTATATTTGTCAGTGACTGGAAATCCTTTATGGAGTTTTTGCTGAAAACAGAAAAAAAACACAAAACTTGTGACTTCTGGGTTTGATAATTAGAAAGGGTATAATATGGAAAGAAGAAAGCTGCAATATAACTTTGAAGTGAGAGGATAAAATATAAATGCATTTATAACTGCTGTAAAGAAGATTGGAAGCCGCTTCTCTATATTTTTCCTTTTTGTTCGTTTCTTTTTTCTTTTATTTCTTTCTTATTATCACTTTTTTCTACTTTTCTTTCTTTAAATTTGGATTGTTTTTACTCTGTAAAAAACTTTCTTTCTTCAATAAAAATTATTAATGAAAAATGAACAGAAATTAAAAATGCTGGCATGCCACTAATTATGGTTGATCTGCATTATAACTGACCATTAAAAAATTCAGAAGAGTATTAGAAGCCAGTTCCTAAGTATTCTTGTTCTTCTTTCCCTTCCCAATCCCTTCTTCCCTTCTGTTGGGACACTGTAGAGGTTAATTTAAGGCATAGTCTGACTGTTTTTATTGTTCTGTAAGCTGCTTGAAGATTCTTGGAGGGGGGTGGGTAGGTAATATGACAAGATAGAATACATCAACAATGGATGAAAGCACACAGAAGTATACTGCTCAAGAGAATCAATGATTGCCATTGTTGTCCTTCTTGGAAGCAAAAAGCCTTCAAATACGCCAAATGGTGTGATGCAAAAATGAGTTACCTTTCATTTTTCCAAACTCTCTGCAAGGACCTGCTGAATAAGCTACGTGCAAAGGAGCTAACAAATGTATTAGGTTAGTTATTATGAACATAGTTTATAAAAAGAATGACAGTGTATCCTCTGTTATACAGAAAAAATGTTACTCACTAAGCAGAATATTAAAGTACTTTGAAAAATTGTTAAGCAAGGAAATTATGGTTTGAAAAAATTGATTTTCAGTGAGCTACTCTTCTTGCTAAATTAGCTGGCCAGTCACATAATGACCATGATGTAGTACAGTAAGTAATTATAATTTACTTTTTTCTTTCTATTTATGAAACTGGTATTAACTGCAGTCTTATTTTGCCATGTTAGGACTTTTTGTCCAATGATTACATCATAGTTTTACACAACAACCTTACTTTGGATTCTGAATGCCCTGATAAATCCAAATGTCCTAGCAGGGAAGAAATAATACAGAGAAATATTTTCTGACTTTTGTTTTTTAAACATAATAATTTTCACAATATATGTCTATGTTAATTGTACTTGGGCTCTGCTGTACATAATACAGTGGGCTAAACATTTGTAATCAATCAATGAGAGAGAGAGAGAGAGAGAGATGATAGATAGAGACTTATATGCACACTCACCCAAGCACACAATGCAAATCATAATCCTTACATAGTTGGGTACATCATTGGAACACAAATAGAAAGGGCAGCATTTGCATTGTGATGTCACAATAATGCTTTGTCATGTTGGTGTCACATTGGCTAGGAATCTAAATTATGTGCCTTTCACCGACAAGTGATATAATTAAAAGCTGATATTCTGATGCCAACTTCTGCCAAGCCCACAGCAAGACATGAGTCACTGCACCAGTATAGATCAAAGGAGAAAGCTGCAAGAGGATTTGGAGACTTAAAAAAAATACCAGAGAGGCTCAACTAGTCTGTAGCAATGAAGCTTGATAATCTCCTGCTCTCCTGAAGAATATCCAGGCGAAACACCACCTGTTTCTTTGCTTCAAGGTATAAAGGACCCTGGGGGTTCTGCTGTTTGACAGGCCACCTCTTACTTAGCCTTTGCCCAAACATGGGTGTCTCCCTTCCAGGGTTCTTTTGCTTTACCAAGGCCCCGTGGCCTTTCTATCATGACTACAGATACAGGCTCTGATAGCTTCCAGATTTCAATCTTATCTTGTATGCGTTCATTTAAATAAAGCACTTTGCTGAAGAAATATTTGGAGGAGTAGAATGAGACTGCGTGATGTACTGTATGTGCAAACATCACGGACTGGCTCACTTAAGCATGTGTGCCTTTTGTGGGGGTGCTGGGGGAATATGCTGGTACATAATACTATGTTATTATAGTTGACACATCCTCTGCTAAAGAGGGATCTTGTTCTAGGAATTTCAAAGCTGCTAAACTCTTTTTCACTTGGAAATGAAGTACTAAATAATAATAGCACACTTCAGATATTGTGGTTCATTCGTTCTGTCAAATATCCACTGTGGAACTGTATCATAAGGAACTAATCTGCATAGGTTAGCAAATCCAGTGCATGTTTAATAGAGGGAGACGTCAGAGCCATAGAGATTGTAGCGCTTTAAGGAGCCTTTTTTCTTTAAATGAGAGGGTAGGTGAAAATAACACAATACTGAACTATAATAAGGTTTGTATTATGAAAACTGAAGTTTGAGTCACTCTTCTGGTGCTTTACTAAGGTAAGAAAGGATTGAGGTTTGTTTGCTGTGTTAGCCAACCTTCTCAGGTATACATCTTTCTTCATGGAATGTCACTGACATGGCAAAGCTGTGTTTCTAGTTTGTTGGCTCAGTTCAATAGTTATTTAAGATCTTGGCATATGTGATTATACTGGGTTGGATCTAAACTCCTGTTTACTGTGGGCCCATTCCAGTCAATGGGACAATGATGACTCATTTCCCTGAGCCAGTCCTAAATGGCTAGATTTTGATTCAAAGAGGAGCTATATGGACAAAGTTAAATAAAAAAGAGGGTTGTTTGAGGCCTGGGACCTGTAGACCTGCTGCTACATGAACAACTTAACAAAACATAGATCATCAGTGTGATAGGAACTGTTACGGTTACAACACAAAAATTCTTGCGTATTTTAAAATAAGGGCCAGCCTTCTCCTGGGAGAAGAGACTTTAACATGGAGAAAACTCCACTCATGGGAGAGGGAGGTTGGTTGATTAATGGTCTCTGTTTCCAAAGAGCATTACAGGTGGCCTAAAGGGAGTCTTAGAACAAAGTCTTTGAACAAACAGTCTCCTTACCTTTCTCTTTGGGGAACCTAGGACAAAATCCTTTCAGAGTTGGGTACAATAAAATTTTCTTCTCTCTTAAATTCCCAACCTTTTTCAGAGACTCCAGAGGCAGAATGCTCACAATCACCTTTCCCCCATTTTTCCATAGTGCTATCTCCTTCCTTCCTTCCTTCCTTCCTTCCTTCCTTCCTTCCTTCCTTCCTTCCTTCCTTCCTTCCTTCCTTCCTTTCTTTCTTTCTTTCTTTCTTTCTTTCTTTCTTTCTTTCTTTCTTTCTTTCTTTCTTTCTTTCTTTCATACAACACTTGTGCAGAAACCTGAAACACTAAAACAACCCTTGGCATTACCATTTAATGATTAGTTTTGTTGATCTGATCATTTCAAATACTGGGACCCTGAGCAGTTCTTCCCATTGGTTTCCCTTTTGAAAAGACTGTTCGTGTTTAGATGTGCTCTTCTTTTATGTTTGCATGTTTTATATTGCCCTGTGATTGTAATTATGGTATACACATTTAGTCAATTGTTTATTTTAATTCAATGGATCCTTGTCATTCCTCCAGCACATCTGCTGTTGTGCTTTCTCTGAACAGAAGAAATATATTGTGCATGTGATTGTTCAAAGATTATTAGTATTATATTTCCTTATGTTTCAGAGGATTAGACTTCATTGTGTATAAACACAGTAGGTAGTCTGATCCTATAAAGCAAGTACTGCTTTAGCTAAAAATGGGTCTTACGCATGGCAAGGGGAGCAGAGCAGCCATTTATGGCCTTTATGAGAGAAACAGTGTAACTCTAAGCATTTTGATTATTGTCAGAAGAATATATTTAATTATGTTGACTTTTTAAACATTCGGTTGCTCCAAAGGATTTGGCATCTTGAACCTATTGCCAAAAATCTATGGATTAGGCCAAACTTGGTAAAACAATCAACACATCACTTCTTATTGGTGCTTCTGTCTTTTTTGTGTCTACACTGGTGTCTATCATTCATTTTTTACAATAAGCTATTCAAATAGATGCCCCACGCCAGCTGGTTGTAGAACAAAAGAAGAAGGTTTTCAAATGACTTGCCGCCAGTTAAAGATATATCCAAAAATGATTACTATATATCTAGTATCTGGTCCAAGGCAGTAGACATCTGTTGTCAGAGATTAGAACTGGTTTAGTAGTAGTTATTATAATGGACTAAATAAGCTTGCCTCTGATCCACTGCAAAAGAAAAAAAATAATAATTGTGGTCTTGGGCTCCCTTCCTCTGTCTCTTACTTCCAGTATGTTTTAGTGCTATGTTTAGTGCTATTTTATTTTCCTTCTAAATTCATAAAGAAGTCAGATATACTGGGAACAAAAGCTCCAGTTTTATTATATCTAACATATAGATGGACAGGAAATATGAAGCCTGGTAAAACTCTGGAGCAACCAAGCTTACTTTCCTTCAAAGACATCTGTTGATATATCTGTACAAACCGTCTCAAAGACAAATCTTTTTTAAAATAATCAATTGTCTTTACTTGTTTTTTACTGTCCTTTAGAGGCTTTGTTCCTATTCAGTCCCAGATAACTGTAGCTTATTTTAAAATTATCTGGAAGAGAATAAATTGTAAAATACTAGAAAACAGTTTCAAATGACACCTCTTTTCCCCAACTTTATACTGCCAATACTAGGATCAAAGTAATGGTAAGCATATATTAATGACTATATGTTGAAATAATTAAATAAATTGGTTGCCTAAATGTGTGTAAGAATGGGACAATGGCATAGAGTATCCTTATGCCAGTAACAATAGCTTCATTTTCTTTCAATGATACATAGAGAATACTAACTGTGAAAACAGAACTGCAAAAGCATATTCCTTTGCCATTTGTTTTACTATTATCAATAATAATTATGATAATTCAATAAACATGACTTCCAAAGCTGCTTTAAATTAATTGACCTGAGATAATTTGTCACTAGCAGTTTTATGTAAATAAATAATTATATAAATGAATATTTTTTTAAAAAAATAATAATCCAAATACTGTGATATGAAATTCTTCTACTTTGGAAATATAGAACATAAAATTCTACTGCATTTTTGTATTTGAAAACTTATCTGTAACATCTAAATCAGAAGAAAACATTTATATTGTAGGGAAGATAAAATGCCTAGTATCTTCACAAATAAAATTTGCATTGATTTTCCCTTAATGAAGTGAGACAATAAATGTTGCTGATTAATAGGAATATTGAATTTTTAGTTAATTTACACCAATCTCCTGCCATATAGAATGGGAGAAACAGCAGGGAAATAAATTACATGAACTGAATTGAAATTTAGCTGTTGTACACTGAAGAAATATGAACACATGTGAAAGGAAGTTTGGAAAAAAATGCATAAATTAGTGGCTTACAACTGTTCAATTATTCAGTGTTTCTCCCCTTGCACAAAAGGTAGGCAAGAATTTGCCTGCATCAAGTATTACCTTTGATGTGTTTAAAGATTAAACTATATCAATCAATCACAGGGTCACTTATCTGAAACTCCTCTATGTTGTCACTGACTTCGCAAGGGCAACGAAAATTCAGCTTATATTTTATCCTCTCTTCCTATCAAGGGGGAAATTTAGATGAGTTTACATCTATACAGGAATTACTCTTTATTCAAATCTCAGACTGTGTAAATTGTTTGAAAGAGGTGTTTTGAAAAGTATATGTAAATAAGATCTTTTTGAATCATTAAAGCAACTGCTTCTTCTTCCAAAGCCACCTGGCTGCTTCAAAAGTTGCTCCTGGTTATCTCAGCTTCATTTCATTTTTACCCCCAATATAATCAGGTGCAGAATTGTCCAGGAGCAGCTTCTGAAGCAGCCATGCGAATCTGGAAAAATATCTGCCTTGGATGCATTGTTTTGAAGGATTTGCACAAAAATAACTATCACCTTGAGTCTTTTGGTGATATCAGCCAAAACAAGCTTGGATGAATGTCCCCAAAGGGCAATTTACATACTTCAGGAAATAATGTATTTTTATAGAGTGTGATACGCTTTTCCTTAAACTTTTGGAGGGGAGATTCGGGTATGCTAATCCGTAAAACACACACACACACACAAACACAAAACTATCCCAGATGCAACCACTGGCTAATTCTATTGAGTGCATTATATCCCATATATTTGTGTGGTCTGATATACATACCAAGCAAGTTATCCATTGAAAAGTTAATTTACTGTAGTTGTCTTCTACTTTGGCAAAAATAAATGAGCAAAAGATTCTGAGTGGGAAAGGGTTGGCAGCTTGCTTGCAGTTGGAGATTGGCAATTGTAGCGACAGGAAGGTTGGGTAGTTCAAAGAGGGATGTGTTAAAGAAAGGCATATCAGTCTTTGAGCCTCCTCTTCCTTTTGCAATGGTTTTCCTACCTAGTTGCTGAACATTCTCTTTACATTCTGTCTCTGGTTTTAAGCTAAGCATTCTAAAACTTGAACTGGAGATGAAGTTCTTCCCCCAAGACAATAATGCACTTGGAACCACATTGGGATGGAGATGAACTGAAGATAGCGGACAAAAGTGCCATTGGAGCAAATGCCATGGTTAGGTACAAGTGGAAATAGGCCCCATTTGTCTTTGCCCTCCATAACAAAGCTCATAAAAGTAGCTAGCGGCCCTTGCTGTAACTGTTGAGTTACAGAAACTCAACTGTCCTTTTCCTTTATTAATTAGCCTTGACTAGTGCAGCAGATCTCTTTGCTAGTTCATGCCAAGGGCAGGAGGTTCTCAGACCAACCTGACTGATATTGGAAATGGGATCTGACAAAGGGGGGTCAGGCTTAAATCATAGTCAAATTATCACATGCATCTGATTTTGAATTTTTGGTGGAGAGGTGTGGTGGTTTTCTTTTAATGGTGACCAGTCTGAAGGATTACATAAGAATAATTTCTGGTCAGTATATTATATATTGCTTTAATGACCAGTGTGATACAGAAAAAAAGTTACTTTTCTCACCCCTCCTTTCTCCTAACAATGTACTGCTTTTGGTTTTAACTTCTAGGCATTCATCCAACTTAACACCTGGCAGCTGTCTCCAGCCAAGTGATAAGGCCTTGGACTTTCTCAAAACATTGTCTCTGAGAAAAGGACAGGGTTTTTTTTTCTCCTTTTCCCTTTACAGAGAGCTTGCAAGGATTTTTTTTTTTTAAATCGTACCCTGCCTTTTTCTTGCTCTCCTATAGAGATGAGGATTGCTGGGTTGTTCCCCTTGTCTGGGACTCCTTGCTTCTATTTTCAGCAATTAGTTTTCTCCTGTTTTCCCAAACCCTTTCAGGTCCCTACCATGAGGTTGTCAAGCAGTTAGGATGCAGCTGTTTGCGACTTAGCCTAAAGGGTTTTCTATAGGGGTTTTCTCTACTTGTTTTGGACAACTGACACTTGGTTGATGAGCTTCTCTTCTTGACTTGGCTGTCAGAACCAAATCAACCAGGTGGTTCTCCTCTTGGCTTCACTCCCTGGTCATCCCCACCAGTCAACCTCTCTCAAAGTTGTGTCCTTGAAGTCTGGTCTAGTCCTGTGTTACTGGCTTCCTTTTTCTGGCATAGCTATAGTCTACATACTCTGTAAATGCACAGAAGCTCCTCTTACCAAATCCAAGTGACCAGTCAAATCACATTGACTGTGCTTTCATGCTCTGCTAGTCAACATACAACCTCAGGGCTGAGGACCTCCATAATGTGAAGCAGATTGCAATTCACATGGCTTTAGAGTCTTTAGAGTTCACATGGCATACAGTCTTCACAGTCTGCAGCTATGCCTCTAGCATTTTAACATTGCCATTAATTAATAATGAAGCCTGCCATTAATTATTTGTGCAACAGAACAGGCCCTATTTGTACATTGATTACCGTGTATCCTCTCCATCTAACGTATATTTTTTTGTTGTGAGTCACATACTTCATGTATCTCTTCATGCTATGTACAGGGACATTCTGATCAAGATAGTCTAGCTTAATATATTACAGTGCCAATTACACATTACAAATGCATAAAAGGATTTTGCATTTGTAATGTGTAATTGGCACTGTAATAAATTAATATTGTAATGCCAGTTGTTTATAAAAGATCTTTTCTCTAATATATTGCCATTGGATTTTTTTTCATTACTGTATCTGCAGAATTTGACCTGCTAAGCATTTGTTACTGCTCATACAACTTCTCCCTAATTCTCAACACTGAGAGACAGCATCTTATACACACTAAAAACATTTTATTGATTGACAGGTTTAGTCTTTATGTATTTTTAAAGTATTTGTAATCTATTTTGGATTAAGGTTTTGGCTCTCTCTCTTTTTTCCTTTTTGGATTTTGGCAGCTTTGACATTGTAATAAATCGTGCAGGAAGAACATTAATTTTAAGAGACACTGTTGGGTTATTGTAAGCACTGTTTTGGCAGATTCATTGTATTCTTTTGCTCTCTCCAATTTTATTCAACTTCCTTTCTTGCTTCTACATCTGAAACCTTTATTCAGACCTTGTTAAAAATTTATTTCTTAGAATTGGTGCCTTACATAGGCCACATGCTTGTTAAGATTAAATATGTCTAGCTGATGGCAAATCATCCTTTCTATCATTCTTTGTTGCTAAGCATTATTTCCTTTTGTCCTATGAAATCCAGTATGGATTTGAATTGATTTTTTTCTGTCCAATGCCTTTATCATTGATTTGCCTGGAATCTATGTCTGAATTGAGACCACATTATACTCTCATCTGCTTCAGCAGGATTTTGGCAAGCCAAAAGAAAAAAAAAATCCCAAGGTAATTAAAAAAACAGATTCTTGCATTCTGTATAAAACTGCACTGTTCCTTTTCTCTCCCTGCTTCTCTTTCTTGTTACTACAGACAGTATCCTCCCTTTGAAGCAGTTTTAAGTTATTCCTTTTAAATGATTTATTTTCATCTTGGCAAAGTACATCTCAAGCTTGGCACAGAGAAGTTCTGCAGCTCTTCTCCATCTTTGCTCATGGTAGGTTTCTTCCAAGCCTTTCAAATAGTCTTTGTCTTTGTCCCCAGGTTTGTTAGCTTATCATATGTGAATACGTTTGCTTGGAAAAAGGTAAATATTATTCTGGCCATGGCCAAATATGTCGATCACATATATATATTTCTAAAATGCTAGAAAAGAACGTTTGTAGAGATGTTTATCTGAACTTAACCTTTTTCCCTAGGATATTTTTTTCATGCTGCCTTCCAATAATTTCCTTACCACCTTTAGTCTCTTTGTTAGTGTAACACATCTTTAGCACTCCTTGTTCACATGCAAGGTGCATGACCTAGGAAGCTATTTTAGGCATCTTACAAGCTAGCCTGGTATGTGGGGAGGGAGATGGAAGTAGTAGGAGGCCCCAGAGCAGTAATGAGGGCACCCAAATTCAGAGAGATGGATTTGGCTGTTTAAGAATATTCAGCAGAGCTCTTATCTCTTGCAGACATCCTCTGAAGAAAGGAAAATGCTGAGCCAACTGCAACTTTGTTCTATAACACACCCAAGCACGTTTAGAAGTTAAAGAGAAGAGAAGAAAAAAGCTTCTTATTAAGAGCAGAAGCTAAGAAAAGGGAGAGGGTAGAGAATATGCCCAGGTAGAAACGAAAGTACAAAAGATAAAGAACTGGGGGTAAAACACAGGGTTGATGATGAACGAGAAGATGTGGATTGCCTAGAAGTGTGTTTATGTGTCACCAGAGACATATTGCTCAGGGCAACATCACTGGGTGTAGAGTGTGAAAATGCAATTTTTTGTCTCTCATCTGATCCAAAGTAAGCAAACCCCAGTAGACTGGTCTGCTCTTGTAAAAAGATCCCAATGATTTGGGCATCCAGTCTGGATCATAGCCTTGTTCACGTAATATCTTTCTGTAGATCTCAGTTCAAGGGGAGTGTTGAGTAACCCTTCCCCATGACATCACTGACCATTGCTTACAAGTAAGGGCAATTACTTCTACCATGGAGGCTCTGCAAATATTCAAACGTTGCCACATAAGTCAGAACCTAAATTGTTATATGTTCCAGCTCACATGGAAGTGTCAGGAGGCAAGCAAAGTATCTCTGTTGTATATAATTGCTGCAGAATTTCCTATGTGCAATAAAAACTTACATATTGACCGTATATTGTTTTTTAACTATGTAGTAAGACTACAGGCAAATTAAATCTCTAGTTCGCATCCCAACACTTCCTATTATCCAACAATAAAATGTTGTATAACATTAAAAAAAATAATGCTGTTGAATAATCAGTTAACAAAATTATCATTACCAGTAATAAACATATTGAGTTCTTAAAGTATTTGGAAGAAGAAGAACCTCTTACATGAAGTCCAAAAAATACTAAAGCAGTGCCAGGTGGAGACTATTTATAATACAGAACTGGAGTGTTGGAGAAAGATAGACACTGTTGGGTGAAAGCCCTACATTCATAGACATTACTCCTCTGTAACATGCCAGGGTAGAAAAATGGGTAAAGGACAAAGTCCTCCCAAACATTTGCTTACAGGAAGGAGAAAGTTTTTTTCTTTTGACTAACAAATGCCAGCCTAGTTTCTCCAAAACAAAACAACAACAAAAACGCTTAAAGTTGATGATTGGATTAGTAGCAAGCACCTTTTCTTTGCATGAACCAATATAGAATGTCTCTTTATCTTTGTTATAGGTTTATTGGTTGTACAACAAGAAGAGACAACTAGAACCTCACCTTGTCTTTAGCATTGTGAGGAAACCAGCTTCTCATTGCCACATACCAGAGCTATGATAGAGACATAATTTGAGTTCAGATTCTGGACAGGTTTGTACATTTTCTTCTATGAGGAATGATTCAGGAATAAGGAATTTGCGGCCATTTCTCAGATAAATGCCATATCTGTACTTATAAAAGTTAGGAATAACATGACTGCTTAAATCCATAGGGGCTTTTCTGATTAAAGAACAGATTATCTATTTAGTTTTGCAGTGCTGTAACAAACAATAATGGCTAAGGCTTGAAAACATCCCTCCGCTCCTTCTAAATCTGTCCACCTCCACTACACTTCGCAACCCCATGCTGGGGTTCCCCGTGAAGAATCTGGGTCAGGGTATTGGAACTTTCTGTAGTAATAATCAACAATGTGATTTGCTTAACTGAATGCATTCATTCATTCCTTAGGTGATTAATCTCACATTCAAAACAAATGCACAAACCTTAGGGTTCCCCCCCCCTTTCTTTCTTTGTATTATAACACTGCCAATATTTTGTCACCACTTCCCTTCCCACTTAGCTTTTGTTTAATTCTGTATTCATAATTGTAAGTTGAGGTAACCAACTCGAGTTTATAAGAGACAGAGGAAGGAAAAGTACTCTGTTTATTTTTAAGAGAGGAAGAAAAAAAGGAAGGAATTTGGAATATACATTTTCAATAATAGGAAAACGTTCTATGCAGAATTAAAATTCACACACAGCTCTGCATTTGTTTCATAGACTTGAAGGACAAAAGATAGTAGAGTCAAGTTCATGTTACTACTCAGCTGTGAAAATTACTGGGTGATTTTAAGCCCATTCTAACCCACAGGGTTGGTGTTATGACAATAATAATAAGACTCGACCCAGTATGCTGCTTCTTTTCTGAATGTGATCAATAAATGTCAATAAATTGATCACATTGTCATGAAATAATCAAATATGAATGCAGACTTAATGCAAAATAAACAATAGATTTGGAGGATGGGAAGTTAAAAGTAAATAATTGGTTCTTTCAAATATTATATGTCAGTTAAATACATGAAGGATTTAGGAAAGACAAAAATGCTGCAGAATTTTGTGACAAATTTGGTAGGTGGTGACAGATTTGATCAGTTTCATTTGATAAATTAATCAAGAATAAAAATAAGAATAAAACATAAATATGATTTCAAATATGATTTCAAAACTCCTTTGACCAAATAGAAGCTAATGCTTCACAGAGAAGTAACATATGTCAGTATCATAATGGTTGTGCCTTAATCTTATTTGTATATAAAAAGAGCTTCCCCTTAGCTTCGTGTTGCCCTATTGAATGAGGCAGAGCTTCATCTCTGGGACTGAGCTGGGATATTTCTTGCTGCTCTTGGTCTACTATTGTAACTGCTACAACCTCTCTCTGTAGACTCATTGGTGGAAAGCAATCACTAGAAAACAAAGAGGACTGAAGGATGGGCCTTAGTTTGTCAAAATTAATAAATGCAGCAAGTTACTAAACACAGCCTAAGTGTTCAACAAATATCATCTTCAGTAATGCTCCCATAGCCCAGCCTATCTCACAGAGTTTGGTGGAGAAAAATGAGAGTGAGGAATTTTATGTATACTGCCCTTACTGAGAGGCAAGATCTAAATCTAACACATAAATAAGCATGTACTTGATAAATGGCAGGTCCATTACTCCTTAGAATTAAGTTTCAAGAAATGTGGAAATAGCAGGCATGTGGACATGATAAAGAGTGAAAATGTCAATAAACCGATGTTTAAGAGGTAGTGGATTACTGCAGGGCTACAGAACTGATGACCTTTCAGATGTTGATGCAACATAACCCTCAGCAGCCCCACCAATGCGAGCAATTGGAGAAATGCTGGGAATTATAGTTCTGTAGAATTTGGAGAGTTATGAGTTCACTATCCCTGTTCCTGGATACAGGATTAGGAATGCCTTAAATATGTGCTGGAGACAAGTTTGTAATTCATAGTCATTACTCTGTTGACTTCTGCTACATTGTTATAAGATAACAAGCCAAAAGTCTGGCCAAATGGTTTTTAGAAGGTTTTGAAACAGAAATCTTGAGCTGATGACACTGCTGGGAGAAAGTCCAAGCCAAGAAATTGAATGTATCCCTCTGCAAATGGTAGACAACAAGATCTACTCCACCCAGCAGTGGTTTCTAAAGTCAGTTCAACTTTGTCTTTAAAAAAAAATGGATCGTCACTATCTACAGCAGGAAATGGTGGGCGGAACACTTGCTTTATAATTATGGAATACAGAAATAGCATACTGTACTTGGTCTTAAGTTATCCTGGATCAAGTGATTGTGACTTCATCCTATTTTAAGGAGTTACTCCAGAAGCATTTGCATTTGCATACATGAACTACTGTCAGAAGTATATTTTTCTTAAAAATCAGTACTTTAAAAGACAATAGATTTCCCTACAGACCATCTGTTCTTAAAATCTTGGCTGGATTTGTCTTTAGTTTAGTTTAGAAACTGCATCAGGCCTGGAATATATAAAAGAGGAACAAAGCTTGAGTATTATCTACATTGTAATAACCCCAAGCAGTGATGCTATCTACTAACCTTAGATACTGAATAAGGATGTACATAATAAAATGTGAATTCTATCAATTTTAAGTCTTTCTATTTACTCTCCATTCTTGAGGCAGCAAAGTACTGAAATTCAACCAAAACCCAAATGTATTTGAATTAATTATGTCAAATGTTTGTTTAATGCATTCATGATTCTTTCTGTTTTGGGCTTTTGGCTATGCAACAAAAGAGAAAAAAACCCACAAGTATGAATTTGATTTTGACAATGAAAATATGACTTGTCATCCTTCTTTTGTGGGTCTGGAGGTTTGGCAGAAGATTAAGCTTCTTTCTGCAAGCTGCAGATACGGAACAATACTATACAAAGAATTATTTATACATTTATTATTATTCATTTTCATTTACTTTTATGAAAACAAACTTTAAAATTTATTTTCAAGGAGAAGAGAATTTTAGATAAACTCTTAAAATAGAACGTGGTGTTTTTGTGCTTATTTAATGACAAATGACCAGCGGATGCGTGTCTGTTGCCACCCTGACTTTCCATACTTCAATCAGAGCAGAAGACATTATGAGATATGTTTTAGTAGTGGCACTAATTTCTTTGAGATATTCAGAGGAGGGGGCCACACAATATTTCTGCCCACAAATTTGTAGAATTTCAAAAGTCTGTTTTTACGCAGTTGTAGGTGAGATGAATCTCTGCCATGCTAGAAAATGTATTGTTGAAGTCAAACAACATTTTAAATACACAAAAAGACACATACACACACAAGATAGCCAGTTTTACAAAGCTAGGAATCCTCTTATGCAGGCTGGAGATAAAGTTATATTGCATTCAGTAGTCTAGATTGTTCGATTCATTTTTTCCAATTACCAATGTAATTACCTAACATTCCTTACAGTACTGCTATACTAGCATATCCAGTCATCTTCCCTTCTCATGGAAAACACAATTGCAGGGCTGGAAAAGTTGTAATTGCCTTCTCATATTCTGGAAATAAGTAAAGCCTCACATTGACATATATTGTGGCAAAATTCTTCATGATTTGAGTTAATTCCATGGAAACCAAGGGGGAAAAAATATGTCAGCTCATATAATTTTGGGCTAAATGTTAATTGTTTGAACAAAAATACACATTATAGTTAATTCTAAATTTTTGTTTACTTCTTTCATAGTACTGTTATTTAAAAATGACTTACATTTAAAATAAATGAAATTCCTAATTATTAACACAATTTTGAAACAATTGCATTGGATGAAGGATGGGCAGGATATTAGTCAAGATCTGTAGACCCCTTAAATTAACTGAAAAATTTAAAATGGCTGAAATATTGAAAAAATACTCAATATCTTAGAACATCTTAGAGGTGAAATTGATGAAATCTCTTCTGCCATTATGAGAAATCATGTGGCTGTGCTTGGCACATAAATAACTGGAATGTAGGCCGAAAAAAAAAATCCCTCTCACCCCTATGGGTGATATGTGTCTTCCTCAATCTCAGGTCCTCTACCAGAGGCCTGGGAGTTGGTTCTGAGCAGTATCTTAGCTGTTCCTAGCACTGCGCTCTTCTGGACAGAGAGCTCTGATGTTGTTCCTGGGATCTGTTGGGGCCACTCTCCCAGCTTGGGAGTCACAGCTCCAAGTGCTCCTACCACCACTGGGACCACTTTGGCTTTACTTTCTACATTGTTTCTAATTCTTCCTTCAGGCCCTGGTACTTCTCCAGCTTCTCATACTCCTTCTTCCTGATGTTGCTGTCATTTGGCACCACTACACCTATCACCACTGTAGTCTCCTGGTCCTGTCTACTACCATGATATCTGGTTGATGTCTGGTTGAATCTTAGCCCTGTTATTCTCCATGACCTTCTGTGGAATCTCCCATCTGGACTTGGGAGGGTCTATCCCATACACTGTGCAGATGTTCCCTATACACAATGCCAGCTACTTGGTTGTGCCATTCAGTGTATGCTGTTCCTGCCTGCATCGTACACCTGGCCACTATGTGTTGGACTGTCTCTGAGGCCTCTTTGCACAGTTTGCACCTTGGGTTTGGTCTAGTGTGGTAGACCCCTGCTTCTATGGATCTGGTACTTAGTGCCTGTTCTTGTGCTGATCAGTTCCTCTGTGCTATCTTTTAGTGCAGCCCTTTCCATCCACTGGTAGGATTTCCCAATGTCAGCCACCTCAGCTATCTGTCAATGGTACATCCCATGCAGGGTCTTGTCTTCCCTTGGCACTTCCTCTGCTTGAGCTTCCTCCCATGTCTGCTGCTGCCTCAGGCATTCTCTCAGCAGGTTATCTTTGGGTGCCATCTTACTGATGTACTCCTGGATGCTCTGGATTTCATCCAGGACAATGTCTTGACACTCACCAGACCCCATCTGCCCTCTTTCTAGCTGGTGTACAGTCTCTGGGTGTTGGAGGAGTATATTGTGAGGAGCTTCCAGGTCTTCACATCAACAGCCTCCATGTCCTCCTCTGACCAGTTCACTATACCAGCAGGGTATCTGATGACTGGCAGGACATATGTATTGATGGCATAGATCTCATTCTTCCAACTGAGCTGGCTCTTCAGGATCTGTTTTATCCTTTGGTGATACTTGGATGTTGCTGTCTTTCTTGCCTCCTCCTCGTGATTCCCATGACTGTAGGATTCCCATGACTGTAGGATACCAAGGTATTTGTAGCTGGTCTCTATGTCTGTTAAGTCCCACTGTGTGTGTGTGTGTGTGTAGGTATGTAGGTATATGTATAACAATAAGTATATGTACTTCATAGGAAAGTATATGCATATGATCTTCATAGGAAATCTTGTCTCTCTGCCTTTCCTTTAATTTTTATTCTTTTTCATTAATTTTTAGCTTTGTCTTTTTGCCCTTTAAATATTTGCATTGATTTTTAATTATAAGCTGTCCTTAGCTTAATGCACATTAATTAGAAAAACAATGCAATAATTAAATAATTCCATATGTATAATATTCTTAAAGTGTGTTTTAGAGATTGTACACAGTGGAAGGTTATTTTTTTTTCAATACACATATCAATAAATGCATTAGGTTATCTTACATGACAACTATTGTTTTATTTAATCATATAATATATTTATATACTAAGTTGATTTTACTTTTATACCGTGTGCATTTTTTAAAAGAGTAATGGAAGGGAGAAAAAAGAATGATCAGTGAACCCACTTTGAATACCCAGGCTGCTGTCTTTTCCGGAAAATGAATGTTTATTATTTCATAAGATACACTTGTATTTTCCCCAAATCACTGTTACTTTGGCTACCTTTCACTCTGATTATTTCTTTTTGTGCAAACGATATTGCTCCCTGAATGAGTTGGCTTTTGGGCAAGATTATTTCACTAGCGTTCTTCACCTTTTCACACAGTAGAGATGATGATAATGATGCACCTTCTATGTGATGTTGTTTCAAGTCATTGTGTTTTTAATCTAACCCATTGACTTCTGGTATTGGAAGGCAAATATGAGGTCTATGTGTATATATGGTATATACAAGGATGGAGATATATATGTGTGTGTGTGTGTGTGTGTGTGTGTGTGTATAGTAATACAGTACTTGTATGTATATACAGTATATGCATATACCTAACAATATAGATACACATACATCGGGTTATATAAGTCATGGTGTCTGGGTATGTATGTGGGTCAGAGAGACAGAGAGCAAGAGAGAGAGAGAGAGAGAGAGAGAGAGAGAACAAGTTAAACTTATGACCAAGGCTAGAAATCTCTACTTTTCCAGAAACTCAACCTGCATTTCAGAAGCTAGGTAACAGCAGACTTCCTATATCAGCCACTTGATTGCAAAAAAAAAAAAAAAAAAAGTATTATAAATGCAGAAGATCTGCCTACTATAGAACTCAGAACTCATATATATATATAGGTCCCTTCAGGATTTCAGCCTTGTTGTCCTTCCTTTTGCCTGTTCTTTTCCCCACCCTTGAGATTGAAACTTTACAAAATGGTTCTGTCCAGGGCTGAGCAGCACTGGTTCTCACCTTTCCCCTTTTACTTCTTTCTTTCTTTCTTTCTTTCTTTCTTTCTTTCTTTCTTTCTTTCTTTCTTTCTTTCTTTCTTTCTTTCTTTCTTTCTTTCTTTCTTTCTTTCTTTCTTTCTTTCTCACCCGCCCATCTCCCCCCAGTGGGGAACTCTGGGCGACTTACAACAAACATTAAAAACATAAATATATATAAATAATAAAACATCAGTTAAAAGCATTACTAAAAAGGGGAAGAAGAGTCCAAGAAGATGAAAAATCTGAGGCTGAAGACAGGAGGCCTCTATGGGGCTAGCCATCCCCATGCTTGAAGTATTCCCTCCCCACCCCAGGCCAAGTGGCAGAACCAGATCTTCAAAACCTTACGGAAGGCCAGGAGTGAGGGGGCCAACTGCACCTCCGGGGGCAGAATGTTCCAAAGAGCGGGGGCCACCGCAGAGAAGGCCCGCCTTCTGGCCCCTTCTATACACTTAGAAACCCATATATGCACACACACAATGTGTATATACACACACACACCTACACACATACAGACCGCAGCTGACTAAAGCTATAAGAGGCAGTGAAGATCAATAATGATGGGTCCATCTAGTGACAACATGGCATGTGGCAGATTGTGACTTGGACTATAAGATCAAGAGCATGAATAAATAAAGAAAAATAAATATGCCATGTGTGTCTGGGAAACTAGAAGAAAGATAAGTCTGTAACAGATCTGAAGCTACTATAATTTTTTGAGTGGAAATGATGAATACATGTCAGAAAGTGAAGGTTTAATTACCAGTGAAAAGGCTAAAATGTATGTCAGTAAGTATGAATTGGTGTCATTCAGATTGTTGCAGTGGTCCTGAAATTAAGAATTCATAAGTTAGGGATAGCTGCCTGTAACACTCTAATGAATGGTGATAATGAAAGAGTCTGAGAACTAATGAGCATTATTGTGAAACAGAAAAACAGAAAAAGATTCTGTTAGGTGACGTGAATAGATGAATGGAAATGAGATTAAAAAAATACAGAAAAAGTTATTAGACCCAGGATTCCAAAACTATCTCCATGGGAGGCAGAAGGCCAAAATGGCCGACACAACCACATGATCAAAACCCTGCGCTTGGTATGTCAATACACATAAAAAAGGGGAAGGCTTTGATCCTACAGTTGCACCGGCCATGATCTTTTGCATCCTTCTTCCATTGTAGACACCCCTGACTGGCATTAATTTGGAGATCTAAGATTTTTATTTTGCACTCATCTATAATATTTTTTTGGAAGATGATTTTGGAAGATGATTTTGGAAGATGATGAGAAGGGCTTGATATTTAATGTATGTATAAAGTCAGTAAGCATGGTTGGCCAGAATTTTTGGGTTTGGGGTCCACAATGTGTTATGGGTCCTGATGTAAATCTAAAACTGCTGAAGTTCTGTAAAATAGTTTCCTTCTCTTGCTGACCCTGCATGTTATCAATAAAACTGATGAATAAAAATTGGTCAAAATTGGAAGCTTTCTATTCTTACAACAGGGAATGCTGGACCTAAAATAATTTTGGATATTGCTGTACATGTGTACTATATCTGCATTCTTTAATCAAAAAAGATTCAATCATGCTGGGAATGACACTGGTGACATGGAAGCCTTCAAGAATGTGACGCTGCTGATGCATTATTAAGAGCACCACTGAATGTACATTGCCATTCTTAAAATAATTTATTGTGGGTTATAAATTATACCTAAAATCAACATACTTTAAAAGTAACCTTTATCAATCAGATGTACAGGTTCTACCCTAGTAATTAGTGCGAACCTCCTCTTTTTAGTCCCACTTTTAAATCAAAGGAACACTCCACTTTTTAGTGTACAAAACCACAATTTATAGATTGAAGTCAATTTCCTTTTTGCTTCATTTTATAATAAGAAGTAGGCATTTTGTTCTGTAAACCAATGAATCAAAAGCCTAATTTGTTATGGCCTCCCATTCTTCTGGCTGCAGGGATAATATTTCTGAACATGACATTATCTAAAAGACATTCCAGTCCATTTTGGACACATTTGTATATTATACATGATATATATTAGGTTGACTAAATTTAGTGCATCTTATAAGGCATATGACAAACTGAAATCTGTGGTTTTGGGAGTGGATTGTACCTTTAATTTGTAATGAGGTACCAATTCTGTCTGACGTTCAACCCACACTTTTTATCTAGTCTCCTAGGTTTTAAATTGTACTGTCTAATCTTTATGTAAGCTTTTCCTCTCTGTCTGTCCTGTGGCTTCTTTTGGCATGGTAATCCATCACTGCCCTGTTCTTCTGATTAGGAAGCTTTTCTGTATCTAATCTAAACTGACTCTTCTTCATGCAAAGTAATGTGTTTGTGCAGATAATTCATCCTCTGGTCAAGCTTCAACTTCCTTTCCATTGTTTCTCTCACTCAATATTTTTGCTGGCATTGATTTTTGTATTTTTTTTCCAGAAGTTCAACCTTGGCTTCTTCTGAACCATTACAGACAAATATTAATATCTCTGAAGGAAAAGGAAGTTATAACTAACTATAGCATCCATGAAAATGTACTAAAGATAATGTTCCTGTATAGTTCGGAACAATATGAGTTTAAGATTTGATGTCTTGCTGCTACTCAGGAGATAAACAAATATTATAAGAAGAAAAAGCTAGGACTGAGAAACATTTCTGCTTTCTAGCTCTTCGGGGTTACCACATGTCAGAATATATATCTGTTACAAGTGTGGAACTGAATGTTACATTTTCTGACTCATAAGTAATGATGTAGTAAAAAAAAAAAGATGCTGATATCTCGCCACACTCAACTTTCTTTTCAAGAAGTTTCTTAATCATACCTCTCCCATCGCCTGTGCTTTATCCATTATCTTCTGAACTGAGCTATTTTGGACACATGGCCAACTGTAGCTCTGGAAGATTGACAGGTCTGAGGATTCAGAAATGGTAAAGATAGAACTTGAGTCCACTGACCTCAGATCCAGGCCTACAATATATTTAGCCTTGTTCTCATTTTCTTCAGGAAAACATGGGTGACATATATATACCATATCTTTGTGATGTAAGCACACACTAATATTAATAAATAATGAATATCCCCAAGATGCTGCTCAAAGTGTTTACCAATTAACAAACTCTTCTGGCCAGGCAGGATGTACCTTTGTTTTATATACAGAACACAGTAAATGTGTCAAAGGTAAACCATCAAGGGAAATTGTCCTGCAAAAATCAGCCCATAGAATTCTCTACTATTTAATTATCATGTGTCATTTATCTGCAGGCTTAAAGATAGGGTTTGTGTACAGAACAAATATGGAATAAAAGTAATAGTCTTACTATAATTTCTATAAGAACTGCTATATCATATTCTGGGATGACTTAAAGAACATTTTTATCAGTGTGCGTGTATGAGAGAAGAGGAAAAGTAGACAAATAGATCAGGACTTCCTCTCCCTCAGGCAAACTAATAATCTCTAATGCCAATTTTAATTGCAACTGGAGCCAGTGTTCTGTAATTGGTTGAGCTGATCTTAAAAAAATAAGCAGGGTTGGATCTAATTAGTACTTGGGTGTGGAAACCATCAGGGTATACCAGGGCTGAAGGCTGGCCTGAGAGAATATAAAAAACTGCCTGGAAAAAAGCAAAGACAAACCATTTCTCTATTGGACGTGGTTGTATCCATGAAGATACCAAGATTTGGAAGCACAATCTGAATGAGACTTTATCTTTACTGGACTAGAGTGAGAGACATCCAAGTTCAAGTTCCCCATTGACCATGGAGCTCACAGTTGCCTTCTTGCTGATTCCCTTCTCTCAGCTCAGCCTAGCCCAAGGGTGTTAGCAATTATTAATAACTGGTTCCCCAACCCTAAGCTTAATCTTTCCTTATACTTCTCAGAAATAGAGAGGAAAGGGTGAATTGGGGGGGGGGGAGGGCTGGAGGAGCAGATCTCACCTTTCAAGATATTCTGATATTCCTCTGTTTCTCAGCTGCTGTGGTACAGTACACAGTGCACCCTGGATTGTGCATGCTCACAGTGTCCAGGTATGGAAGGGAGAATATGTTCCTGCAACCACAGGATTGGAGGCAAGGTGGCTTTATGGAGAGGCAATTAGGGGTCAGCGTGGTTGGTGGGAAAGTGGCATCTTCAGCCTTTAGCCACTGTGAGGAGAGAGTCTGTGGATCAAGTGGGTGCCATTGTGAATTGCATGGGTGCCACTGGGAGCCAGTGCCAGAAAACGTACCCCTTGAATTTGGGGGGGGGGGGAGAAGAGGTTCAACCTTAATGTGTAGGTTGTTTCTTGTATCCTTGTGTCTTGCTTTTTATCACTACCTGATCATTTTGTTATAGATTCACATGCTATGGCCATACTGCGGCAGATACATTAAATTGTCTTATATTTTTGTTTCTTAACGAGCCCGCTGAGCCAGATTGATTCTACAAGTCGGGCTATCATTCAGTGGTGAAGATTGAAGATTGGCTATTGAATGGGTAAATCAAACAGATGAATATTAAATTTACCAAAAATTATCATGATCGAGGGATACATTTAACATAATACCATGTTGCAGGGGCTTCTGAGCAAATTGCTTTTTGTTAAACCATTTGGCATTTTTAGAGTTAAGTTTCTGGTTCTTCTCTCTGTCTATTAGACTTAAATCAGCCAGGCTGGTGTTTAAGCTGCCTGGAGAGACAAGTAAAAGCCCACACCCTCCAGAGTGGGAGTGATTGTTAGGTTGGACAGAGCAGAGTTTCCTGAGCCGAACTGACTAGCAACGCTCAGCTGGTCCTCAGAGGAACCACGCAAACCCGGCGCGCACGAAGGAAGCCTTCTCTCCGCCTTCACAAGCTATCGGCTGTCCTTTTTTCTTCAGAGAACGGGAATCCAGGGGCATCATAAACAATGGAGGTCAGGGTAAGAGATTGGCATTCCTACACATTCTTAATTTCTTTTCAAAGCGGAAGGGAGAACCTCCGTTTGCTTTGGTGGCGTCTATGGACAACTCCTTACAACTTTGAGTGGCTTCAGCTGCGGAGCCGCGGCTGCGGGGCACAGTCCGTCGCTCTTGTTTGTCTTACGGTCCATGTGCTTCTCATTCGCCCACTGCATGCGCTTTTCTGCTCGAAAGAGATGGCGAACTTTCTCAGCAGATGCAGAAGAGATGCAGCCTGGCGGGGAGCGGGAGGAGAAGACGGTAAGATGAGAAGAGGCGAGGGAGACTTGCACGTTTCACACCGGCTTCATCCTTTAGTTTTGAATTCTGAGAACTTTCTTACAAATACGTTGTCTTGGAAACAGAACCTCAGTAATGTTAAACACATGAAGAAAAAAGATAAAAGATGCATTAGGGCTCACGGGTGGCTTTCTCGAGAGTTTTGAATTTGACATTTTTAAAAAGTAGATTACCTTTTCAGAGGCCTTAGCATACTGACAATATTCCAGAACAGGTGCATGGATTTTAATCCCGAAATGAACCCTTTCCCCCCCCCCTTTCCTTAAAAGTTAGATGTTTTGAAGTAATAGATTTTTACTTTCTTTGGGGACTTGATTATTGGAACTGAGGGAAACAATTGTACAATGTACAATATGTTAATTCTTCTGCAAAAAGTAAGATTTGTTAAGATATCTGTTATATCCTAAATATTAAATTGTAAAATAATGGGATGATAATAGATTAACATTCATGTTTGGAATAATAAGGTTTCTTTAATTTCTGATTTCTGCAATTTAGAATTAATACAATCGAGCTACTTTTGTGCCTCTCAGATAAATGAATATTTCAGTACTACTAGCAATATGCATAACTAAATTAAATTTATTTTGAGAGTGGAATAAGAAAATAATATTGGAGTTACTTGGCCGTATGTTATAACATATTGTTAGACAGAATGTTATATTATAATGATGTTATAGTTATAAGAAGTCATTGCATATAATAAGTTTCTGAATCTGGAACCTGAATCTAGCATCTCTTTTTTTCTTTGTTTTCACCTTTTATTCTACGGTGTGTAAGTAAAATGTTGAGGAAAGAAAATGGCACATTAAACTGTCCTAAAGTTAGTGTGAAAAAACTCAGATAGAATCACTCTGTGTCTAAAAGATTCAGTGATTTAAAATATCAGTTTCACCAGAACCCTTTCCAAGGAATGAGGAAGCAAGGACTACTAACATTAGATTGAGTGTGCAAGAGATTTTGGAGAACATGATGTCATGACATGTCCTGGCCACTTTTTCAACAGAGGCATGTGACCATCAGAGATGTAATTTTAAGTGTCAGCATTTTGCTTCTGGAAAACCACCCTAAGGAAGTTGCCTCCACTTGCACTGTTGGATCACCTGTAAGTCTAGACCTAATGTATACTCAACAGGGAAGACTTGTGTTACTAAAAGAAACTGGACAATTGGAAATACTGGAATGTAGGAGAGAGATGGAGAATCAAAGGCACTGGTATCATCTACCAATGAAAAGGAGTGGTAGGCATATAAGTTGAGATAGTCAAATGCAAGTTGATGTACATCCCAACACTACGTACGATCGGTGCCAAAATCTACCTTCTGATTTCTGAAAATTTCTTCCTTTTCAAAAGGGGCTTCTGCTACTCTGAAACTCTTTTGGGTGCTTAAAGAATGTCTTTAACTGATGGCCTTAAGTGCACTGTAGCTCATTGCCCGATCTGGCAAAGGATGCTGCTGTTTGTCTTATTTTGTTTTGCTGGTGTCACACAGCTCTCCATCCCGCCACAGACCTCCCCCATCCCCACTGCCCAGGCGTCATCATCTGAAAAACTCATGGAGGAGTTCCTTCGTGATTGCTTCTCTTGGCATTTGATTAAAGCACTAAAACTGAGGAAGGCTGCAACTGAAGAGATCATGGTAAAGGCAGGCTACTCCTACACACTCCTTAGCCTCTCTTAACTAAGTTATGCAGTTGTATTTATCAGCATTTCATCAGTGTTTTCTTCTTCTTTGGAAAAAGAAGAAAACCAAAATTTTAGTCAAATTGAATGAGAGTAGTCCAGAAACGGTGAGGAAATAGTTAAAGTGTCTTTAAAAGTTGATTAAAGTACAATAGTGGTTTTTTTTTTCATTGAAATCATAGCATGCGTCACATTATAGTGGTTACAGTAAATGATGGCAGTTATAGATTAAATGGTACTCAACAAGCCAAAACTTGGTACAGATACAGTCAGCTTTTAGCCTTTCCTGGAAGGTGCTGCTCTATTAGAAGAATAAGTGCTGCGGTTGAGGAGTGCCTTTACTCAGATATGGCAGAACTTACATGTGCTTTAACCGTTCCAGGAAAATGAGACAAGAACTCAACTGTTTATAATTTTAGCATTTGCAGTTTAGTCTAATCTTTTCTTAAATCCGTTCTTGATTAAGAATAAAGCTCTTTTTCTCATCGTTCATTACTTGGGGAGGGGGGCAAACTGTAATTTAATTTAATTAATAATATTGATTATATATTGTTATATAGTGACTGCTATTTTTAGGTGCTATTGTTGAAACTGAGTGAACTGCTTTTGATTTTTTCTGGGTGTGTATGCACGGGTATATTTTGGTGCATTATATATTCTGATTTGATGTATACTGCTACTTACAGACTTATCAAATGATGGGATATAAATCAATAATGTTGCCATTTATGTACTGAAGTCAATTTTTTGTGTGTAATATATATTTTTTCTGGGACACTGCCTAACAGATTGTAGCCACTAGGTGTCTTAAGTGGGCTAGAAATTAAGACAATTGAAAAACAGCAATTTCAGTGGCTTTGTCCTTGGCCCTAGAAGTACATTGGTACTTTTTTCATTCTACCACCAGTTTAGCTTGGAACAATGATATTTTTGTAAGTTATCAGAAGTTGCAAAATCTTGAAGCTTGTGTGTCTCCTGGAGGAAGGCATTGTCTTCCTTGTTTGGTATGTTCAAAAGAGGTAAAAATATTGTCAAGATGAAGCATGACTTATTTGTTATGATCCCTTCTGCAGCTTTCTTTCAAATGCAAAAATCTTTTGTCACTTTTAAGATAATAGCGATTAAAGAAATTATAGACTATTGGATAGTATATGATATGCGTGCTCATGTGTTCCTGGGTCTATATATATTCAGTTTTAGCAAAATCAGCTAGCTTATACTGATGAGAGTATTATATAAATGACATTTTTTTTCAGCCATGTAAACCCTATAGCTTTTCTCCATTCTACTCAGCAATAAATTTTTTAAAATGAGATCAGTTTAACACATCAACTGATATTTCTCAATGTTCCTGAAACTATTTATGGAAGGAAATCCTAGTTCTGAAAATTGTTTTCTTATCTCAAGAGATTTAATACCCTGATTTGTCTTTTACTTAAATATATAAAGTACAGTGTCAAAGCTACTCTGTACTAGAATTTCAGAACATGTATGCATTTATGATACAGCTTTATAGTTGTCTAGAGATGAGGCAAGGCTAAAGGGAAAAGAAAGTAATGTCCATTGCTCCCAGTGGGATGTTTGATTTTAACTTTAACAGTTATCCTTCACATTTCAGCTCAGGCTACCTAAGTGCTGCAGGGCTACTCACTTACCTCAGGAAATACTCCAGCCTATGACAAATCAATCCAAATTCTTGGGCATTATAATGGAAATAATTTGGTTGCCACTTTCTACACTCTGTGTTTTACAATATGAATTTTGACAAGGTACTTTCAAGAAACATAACAATCCAGTAATAAATTCACAATAAATGATAATCTAAGACAGTGTTGTCCAAACTTGGCCACTTGAGGGAATGAGGGAATTCTGGGAGTTGAAGTCCACTCATCTTAAAGTGGCCAAGTTTGGACAACACTGATCTAAGACATCAGTACTCTCAAAGAGAGAATTGATAAGGAATAGTTTGAAGGTGGAAAAGAAGTTGTTCAGCTTGTATGTTCCCAGTATAGTGCTTCATTTAAACAGTGTTTTATGGTGAAATTGAAAGCAACTTATTTTAAAAACAAAAAGTCTTCACGATGGGGTAAAAGATTCCATGGAAGTTAGAACTGTATAAATAAAGTGATCCAAATTTAATAGAAAAATTGGTACAGAAACTTTTGAGCTACATTTCTTAAAATCTACAACATATAATTCCCATAACTGTTTTTTTTAAAAATCAGAACAGCATGAAATGTATAGAAAAGCTAGACTGATCTTAAAGGATGGAACATGTTAAATGTAATAGGAATCAGTGCATGGATTTTCAAAGTAGGCTCTTTTCCATTCTGATTTATTTTATTTTTTTAAAAATGTTCATTGCAATAGAAAATGAAGCTTGCAGAAAATATTCATCAGGATAGTAAGGAATATTTGTGGCCAATTCCACCCATAGTTTAAGGGATTTCTGTGTATATTTATGCATGTACATTGTGACCGGATGCTCAGTTCAGGAAACACTGCAACCTATGGAAGTCCAGGAGTGCAGGGAAGGGCTGTTGGTAAGAAATAGTCCTAGCTAGCTTATCACGAATAGATTGGAACTGACATTGGAGACAAAGGGCAGGGAGAAATATAAGAGGTTTACTCACATCTTTTTTTTTATCTAAGACACTACTCAGCTAGAGATAGAAAGTACAGAATATTTTACTTTGTACAACTTCTAAGGATGGGGAAAGAGCAGTGAGGTATAAAAATGGTTTGATGAAAAAGCCTCTCTCAACTTCCCTTCCCTTGCCAAGATGCTGAAATTGGAGCAAGCAGTGATAATCTGACTGCAAGGCAAAACTCTCTAAACAGGATCTAATACTCCTCCATGGTCCCATCCCTATCAAGTACATGGACAGGTGCCATTTTTAGTGTAGTAGGCCATATTTTCTATCTCATATACTGAGATAGAAAATTCCTGAACTAGGGAGCACAGTAATACATTCTGAATTGAGGACATCTGATTCAATGCCATCTCCATTCTACCACAAGGAAGAACCAAATTGTTCCATTTGGCTCTGAATTCAGGATTTATGTGAGTTGGAGCACAGCCCTAATCTCTGATATTGAATTCTCTTTTATTCGTTTGCCAATTGGCAGCCATTCACAGGAGAAACTCATATTATTTAATTATTATTTTTAATTGCCTGCTACCACTCTGCCATTGAACTCAGAGAATAAGTTCTGAGTGGTCTGTGTGGGTGTTTCCTATAAAGAAGACACATTCCAAAGAGATTTAAAGCAGGAAATCATGGGGCAAAGTACAACACAAATACAACTTGTAATCAAATCTTGACTTGCAGTGAACTGGCTATTTGTATGAACTGGGTAATTATTAGGAAGCAAAACATACTTTTGCCTATATACATTTTCTAAGTGATGTAGAACCCAGATTTTTATGGGTTCTATTACATTGTGTGGGGAATATTCTCTGGATTCTATATACTGGCAAGATTTCAGCAATGGTTTGCCATTGCCGACTTCCTAGGGCTGAGAAAGAGTGACTGGCCCAAGGTCACCCAGCTGGCCTTGTGCCTAAGGCGGGACTAGAACTCTCAGTCTCCTGGTTTCTTAACCATGACACCAAACTGGCCCTTATCTCTGGGTTCTAGAGAAATAAATGTCTTTCCTCAGAAGTTATGATAAGTACATTCAGAAGTGTAAAATCTAGAGATGCCTGTTGGATCAGCAGCATATTCCCAGTTGGTGCATGGTTTGGCCTCATCTAGTTTTAGTAAGATGATTATCTCTCTTTGAGGTTAAAGGAGTTTGCTGGAGTTTTTGTTTTTGTTTTCTTTGAGATTACTTGGAAGCAGGATGCCCACACCAGTTGTGCTATAAGAAGTTTACAGGACTCAGGAAAGAATCAATTATCTGTAGAGCTCTTAGAGTAATTAATTATAAGAGTCTGTTGCTATTCTCTTTTGTTTTGGATATGCCCACAGGCTTGCCAGTTCCTTTCACAATGATTTTTCCATGAGACGCTCTTTCCATTTTTGGAAGAGCTTCGGTGTTGTTCCTTTATTTCACTTACTCTTGAAATCTAAACATTTTTCTCAAAAGCCAGCCTCACCCCTGTCTCCCTTACTGTTTCTAACTGAGTAATTATCATTTAAAACAAACACTTTTGATGCCAGTTTGTGCCTTGGGCAGTGATGCCCACTGAATCCAGTGGTTTTCAGCATATGACAAAATGAGCATCACAACAAGCTTACATACATATGTGTGATACATGGCATGCATACAAAAGGGGGGATGCTCATTTCATCATTTGCTCCTCTTGATTTCTCCCCATGGTTTTGGGGCAGTTAGCTGTCTGTGTACCTCGGCGGCCTCTTGCTGGGCTCAAAAATACTTCAAAGAACTTTGATTCTCATGATGATCTGAACGTAAGATATTTTACTATGTAGAACAATACCAACGATACTTTGAATTTCTTACTCAGTTTTATCATGCTTGTAAATCTGTTCCCTAATTACTTTTTGCTTTTCCTACTTTTTCTTTTTCTTTTCTTGTTTACCTTCCTGGATCATGTTTTCAAATATTGAACTAAAATTTTAAAACAGAAAGGAGTGCTCTTTGGATTGCAGAGTAATGCAGTTGCTCCTGCAGTGCTCTGCTGGCTAATTCAGAGCATGATACCTTTTGCTTCTGAAGACTTGCCATGTTGCTCCCATTAGCACCATGGCTGGATTACAAACATCTGTTTGTGCTTATTTGGTCTGGGCTTCTTCAGATCTGTTTCTACATGACGTACATCAGTGGTGTTTGATTGGCATGTGTGATTTGTTTATTAAATAAAATGGTTGAGAATTGAGTGAAATATTTCCCCCAGGGCAAGAACATGAATAGAAACATCCAGAGGAAACAAGACGATTCTGCTTGACATCTTTTTATAAGCCAAGATAGTCGTGTGATTATCCATTAAGAAAAGATTGCTGACCTCAGAAAAAACCCACACCTAACCCAAAAAGGGGGAATCAAAGCAAGCATATTGAGCCATGTATTATTTATTTGCTGGGTTGTAACCTTGGATTCAAAGCACTTTTATTTGCGCTGACCACTGCTGCAAGTTAAATATATTCAATGACTGAATGAGCAAATAAATAATCACTGCAACAAGTCAGAAATAATGTCTTGTTGCTGACAAGTAATTACCTCGGAATCATTAAATATGTAGTGAGAAGTAATAAAACCCCAGAAGGCTGACTGCTAAGATAGGCTAGGAGAAAAAAAAGGTTATCCTTGTCCATGAACGGCCCCTGCCTATAAAAAGTGCCTATAGTGCATATGAAAATGTATGGTGTACCTTGATCGCTAGGCTGACTTCTTTTTAGTGAACAATATATTCAGATTCTGGATTATGAAGTCAATCCAAGTGTCCAAGCAGTTTTATAAAATTAGAACTGTGTCCTTTGAGTATATTTTAATTACATCAGGTTCCAAATTTATTTCACTAATATTTTATGTTTATCAATATTTTGTGCAATTGTAATGAATAAAGGATAGAGATAGTGATGTACTATTTTTTTCTTGTATCACTGACCCATTTTGCAGCATTTTATAGTTGTGTATAAATAATGTATGTTTCATTTTCTTCTATTTGCATTTCTTTGTAGATCTTTGCATGTAGGATCTTCACTGCTATGATCATACATGATATTAGGTTTTCTTAGTTTTGGGAGGAAAGTGTGTCAACTGAATACATGAATGGGGGAATTGGGGGAAAAAAGAATTGCATTTTTATTTCTACTTTGTTTTTCACATTCAAAGGTAAGGGCTTTGGTCTTGGGAAGACCAAGAGCTTCTGAAAGGAAAGAAAACTCCCTTCTGTGCATTAACCTCTGTATATGAAGGATAACAAGAACAGTGATGCAGAACTATAGAAAAATTATACTTCATCCAATAATCTTGTAAATGTATGGAATAGTGATAATGTTTTGTAGGATATAAGATACATTTTGAATATAAAACAGTAAATGATATGGAGCATTGTGTTGCTTGTGCATTCTTCAGAGTATCGACCAATAACATTTTTCCTGACTTTGTGCCAAAGGATTTACCATTTTATTCACTATTTGAATCTAAGAATAAGCATAAGAAAATAATGTGTTTCCCATCATACAATTAATATTTGTCTGCCAATATTCTCTTCTACTGTAAACCTTCTTATTTATTCTAATTTATTTAAATTTAGTTTTATACAATGTTGATATAAAAAGGTATTTATATACATCTCCAATCTTTAAAGCATTTTTAATCTCTTCATTAAAAATGTAAAGTTTAGTTTAAAAACTGTTTTTAAATATACATACACACCTAACTTTAATTACATTTACCACAAGGAGGCACCACATTACTGGCTTCATCCTTATTGGGAATCATCAGATGTGGGTAGCCAAATGTTATTCTATGGGTTCACACCCTCTACAGTAATTGCACTCATGGGCCTTCATGCTTAGATGACTATATACAGTGCATTAGCTTTAGAAGCTACTTAGGTGCAGGAAGAAATACTGTATATAGAGGCCATCAGAATGGTGGCCACCATTCAGCCCACCTCAGAGCAGAGAGATACAGATGTTACATTATGCCATACTCTCATGTATAGGGTTTTACTTGGCTTCTGCAGTGGTTGTGATAGATGGAAGTCATGTAAATCTCTGTACATGGGAGCATGATATAATGGAATATCTGTATCTCTCTGCTCTGAGGTAGGCTGTATATACCATTCTGATAAGTCTGAACTTCAATACTTTCATGGGAGACATATTTCTTGTCCCTCTTTTTTCATGTGGCCATGTGTGCTGCAAAAGTTAGAAGTTCAGAGTTACTATCAAGTCAAATTGAACAGAGTCTGTAGATTCATTTTTCTAACCCTCAGAGTCTATCCAGGATTGCATTGTGGAATTTTTTGACAGCACAATTGCCTTTTTATGACAATTCTAAGTTCCAAACTGGGGAATAACTGTTAGTTATTTGACTTTTGATATTATATGATATAAATCTTTTAGCTATTAGCTTTTATGTAGACAAACAAAATAGTGTTTGGTGTTGTGTGTGTGTGTGTATAAAGATATTTTCTAATCCTCAGCATAATATCAGATTTCCAAATTCTGTGTCACTAAATACTGATGGATTAGAAGTTGTAACTTCTCTTTCTCTTGGCCATGATAACTTGATAGAAATATTCTTCTAAAAAAATTGGATACAAAAATCTGGGAAATGCTGCTGTTGTGTCATATCAGTTAAACATTGCCATTTTCTTGTTTGGACAGTAATTGTTGCTAAATCTGATTTTAGAGGATTAATACTATTTTATATAATTACTTTGTCTATAAAATATGTTTTGACATGGCTTATTACAGTAAAATATTATATCATGGCACCTAATTTCAGTACCTAAATTCTCAAAGTCAGAATGCTTTTCTATCAACACTGAAAGCAAAACCTGCATGGCAAAGTAATTAGAGTAGTTTTTACTTTTAGTTATCTCTTCTTAAATTACCATTCTCTTTCCTATTTGAAAAACCCTCTGTAATATTAATTACAGCTTTGAATTATCTGTATACAGTATTATTGTACACAATTGTCTTGAACAGACAACAGACATTAGCACCATGGAAATATTTATCGGACACTGAAAATCCTGTAATTTCCTTTCCAGGATATTGGTTTTGAATAAAAATCAAGGCAGGTAATGACAATGGAGAGATCAATAAAACTTTCCCCTCCAGATGAAATTCTGCCTTGTAAATCAGTGACCAAGCTTAAAAGACAAAGAGGGCATGAATATATCTTGTTCGTACTTCAGATCACAGATTTTATTGTCCTGATTCATTGCAAATAATGTGACTGCTTCCTAGCAAACTTCTAAGGTACCCAATTAAATTGAAAAAGCTTCTCTAGTACCAAAATAAAAATGAAACAAAATGTTAATTTACCTGACTTCAAAATTAATAATGAAACTTGAACTTTCAAGAAAAGAGAAAGTAGATTCTTATCATGTAGTTTAAAAGGATGGATGGTACACCATTGAAGGACTTCATGCCTAGCAAGAAGATCTAGAAACTTCACTGAGTCCCTGAGACAGTATACCAAGGAACATAAAGGAAGCTTAAGGAAACCTATCTGTGCTGCTTTGGGAGAAATTGTCCTAATTGGTTTTCCACAGACTACTCTCCTAATCAAAACTGAAAATAGAATGGTTCCAAATATTCTATTGAAAATTGCTAGATATTCTTATTAAAAAATAGCTTTATTCAATTAGAATGGGGAAACAAGTCAGTGTGGTGCAATGGTTAAAGGTAGTATGCTAGGACTAAGGCATAAGTCTAGATTTCTTCTACAGTCCTTGTAGAGTCCTTAGGGGTCAATAGACACATAGATGAAAATGTCCTTCTCAAAAATGTATACCTGGATTTTCAAAAGCCTGTGATAAAATTTCTTATCAAAGGCTCTTGAGAAAATTTAGTAATTATGGTGTAAGAAAATTTGTATTTCTTTAAACCAGCACTGTTTAAAATAGGAATAAACAAGCAGTTGTTTTCAGAGGAGGGAAGTAAACCATGAAGCTCCTCAAAAGTCTGTATTGGACTAATGCTGTAACTGGTTCATGAATTGTTTTATTTGGGGAGAGCAGTTTGCTGGCCAGGTTTATGCATGATGCTAAACTATTCTGGGTGGTAGAAACCAAAAGTGATTATGGGGATCTCCAGAAGTATCTCCTTAAAATGGATGAATGGTCAACCATCTGTCCAATAAGGTTCAGCTTTTGTAAGTGTACAGTATACTGATGCACATATTACATTGATGTAACTGAGCTGCCTGTAATTAACCAAGTAAAATAACTTGGTCACAGCGGGTAGTGGGTATCTCACAGCATCAGCTGGAAAAAAAAAAGCAAATTCTGTGCTAAGTATCATAAGCAAAGAGACTGGGAATAAACATGCTCAGGTAATAGTGCTGTCATGGTCACCACATTTGAAAAATAAAAGCTGGACAATGCAGAAGATGGCAGCCATCTCGATTTCAGTTCCTCACAAGATTGTTGATGCAATAAATGGAATATGAGATCTCTGAATGCTCTTCACTCCAGAGCAAAGGTGGGATATAAATCTAATAAACAAATCTTGGACACATATTGTCATATATTTTGTGAATTTGTGTATGTGCATTTAAAAAGAAAATAAAAACAGATTTTTTTATGAGCACGAAGAACAGGGACTGATTTATCCCTAAATTATTTGACTTGTCCCCGCCCATCTCCCCACAACGGGGGACTCTGGGCGGCTTACAACAAACTAAAATCAGAAATACATAATTAAAAGTTGTAAAAACCAGAGTTACAAAGATAAAAATAAAGATATCCCTAAATTATAGGTTAATGAGTAGCTTAACAAATTTCATACAAATGTATAGGTAAGGTTTTTGTGTTGTAGATCATTTGAAAAACAAAACCTTTGCTTTTCAAGCAAAATCAAGGACATTAAAACACATAAAAGTCCAGCAGAATGGAATAAATTTACAGATTTATAGTCCACTTTTGTAATGGGATGATGCCTCCATTGTTCAAGCGAGTATGGGTAGAGATTATGACATTATGAAAAACTATTCATAAACCCTGCATGGAGTAGGGGAAAACAGGGAGTTAACTGGCTTTGCTTTGTTCTTTAAAAGGATGTGGCTTTCTGTCTCAATTTGTATCAAAATCACAGACAAATAGTTCAGAGCTGAACATTAAGCAGGATGTGGGCATTCTGGCATTCAAGACAGAGTTTTATTTGAGATACTGTTCAGTGGACAAGGCTGTTTTTCTTCCTTGTATGAATAATTGCAATCTATATACATGGAAGAATTAAGTCTCAAGCAACTAAGAGCATTTATTCACATCCTGTGTTAACATATTCTGAAGATCATTTTGAGAAAACAGTGGTGTGCTGTCTTCATTAGACTCCAATTATATCCTGTCAATGTATCTCACCTTTACCAGGAGGTTTGTGTACAGGGAAGTCAGGAAGAAACTCATGGAGGAACAAAGGAACAAGGAGAGCAGGTGCTGAACAAACTAAAAGGAAGAGCAAACAGGAGTTTGGCAAAGGAGTTGGAAGAGACAGAAGAGGGCCAAGGAGAGGGAGAAATGTCTGACTGTTTGCTGCTACTGCTTCTGATAGTTTCCTGTGGGACTGCCCATTGTGTCTTGCTGACCTAGTTGAGGCACGTCTCGGAAAAAGCTAACAGAGAGAGCAAACAGGAGTTTGGCAAAGGAGGTCAAGCAGGAGCTGCATGCATGCACTCTCTCTCTCTGTCTCTCTGGCCTCTTCTTTTCTCTCATCCTCCCTCCACCCACAAATCATCTTGTTTAAGTCCAGGCTAGTCCTTACCCAGAAAGGAAGCTTCTTAAAAGTTTGCAACCAGAGCAAGCAAGTGGGAAGGTATGGATGGAAGTTCGCATGAAAGTTTGGCTAGGGGAGGTGGCAGGGTTAGTGCTGGGCGCCACCATTCAGATTGGAGAAGGACAGATTGTAGCACATTCAGAGAAGGAATACTAAAATGGTGAAAGGTCTGAAAACAAAGTCCTATGAGGAATGGTTAATGGATCTGGATGGATTATCTACTGAAAAGATAACTGAAGAAAGATATGTTAACCATCTTCAGATATAGAACAATTGTTACATAGTAGAGTGGTTGGACTTATTTTCTATTGCCACAGTGGGCAGGACCAGAACCAATTAGTTAATATTACAAAAAAGAAGATTCAGGCTAGATATCAAGTGGAACCTCCTGACTACAGAAGCTGTCAGCCAGTGGACCAGCTGACACATGTCTTCAGACAGAGGCTGGATGGTCATCTGTCATAGATGCTGTAGTAGATCATGCACTGAGTAGAAGGTTGGATTAGAGGATCTCTCCAATAACTTTCAGCTCTGTAATTTTGTGAATGTCTGCTGAATGCACATTAGAGATAGGTTGGCAGAACTTCTGATATATTTTCCTACAACTTTCCCCAAAATACTAAAAACAAAAATAAAAGGTGGTGTTAAATTGATTTCTTAAAAATATATTTTTGAATAAATTCCCTGAATGGATTAAAACTCTTCCTCTGCTTTTCCCATACCTTATTATTTAACTTCTCAGACTACTTCAGGATGAAGGGAAAGGAGTGAAGAAAAAAAAATGTGGAAATGTGATGGAATATTAAAACAACTTGCAGCCCCATACTTCCAATAGCTGAGGGAAATTTCCAGTTCAGATCCTTCATTATTGGGAAATTGAATGTTTTAAGCTGCAGTAAGCCTGTTTTTTGCTGGCACTCAGCTGCTTCTCTGGCAACTGCTTCAAAAGTTGGCATTGTTTGAGGATGCTAAAATGAGAATGGCTGGTCCCATCAAAAGAGAACATCTTGGACCAGCAGCTTAACTTTCTGGGTCCTGTCATGAGGCCTGATTCTTTGGTGCTTCTCTTCTACTTCAGGGTTGCCATACTTATCCTTTGCTTTTACCAGATTCTGTTTGATCAGTTGGAAGGAAGAATGAATAAAATGAAGAAATCTGAAGGCAGTAAAGGGAAGTGATATAAGGATGTCGGGGAAGGGTAGTATGAATGATGCCACTGGGTGATGTCATCTGCTGGTTTGAGATTTGGTATTAGAAATATGCTAATGATGCCCAATTATATCTTTTGATCCTAGGTTTGCCAAATGAAGCTGTTGAGGTCCTGACTCAGTGTCTGTCCAACTCAATCCTACCAAGACAGAATAGCTGTGGATATTAGGGCCCCCTGAATCTGAAGACTTTCCACATATATTCTTGGATGGGGTAGCACTTCCCCACTCAAGAGGCCTGGGGGTTCTCTTGGTTCTGATAGTAGCTATGGCCAAGGAGCCCTTTGCACAGCTCTATTTTGTGCATCAGTTGCCTTTGCCTCTCTTCCTGGATCAGGATCCCTTTAGACAGATACTCATTCCCTAGTCACATCAAAGCTTGACAACTGCAATACAGTTGTACTACATGGAGCTGTCCTTGAAAACCACTTGGGAGCTTCAACTGATCTTGGATGAAGCATTGCAGGCAATGATAGGCATGCCTTTTTATGTCCATGTGACACTTCTGCTCTGTGAGCTGCACTGGTTGCCAGTATGCTTCAGGTGTGATTCAAGGTGGTAGCTGTTATAAAGCTCTACATGGCATAGGGCCAGGTTATTTGAGGGGCCACCTATCTCCCATTGTTTCTGCCCTACCAATAAATGCCTGCAGAATTGGTGTACACCAGGTCCCTTTGATTAAACAGTGCCATTTATTGGGACCCAGGAAGCATGCCTTCTCTGCTAGGGCACTTGTCCTTGGAATGAGATGCCCCCTGAAATAATGTGGCTGCCACCCTGTTAGCATTCTGTAAAGGCTTGAAGAGCTGTTGTTCTCCTACATCTTGGATTCAGATGAATAGGGCCTCTTATCAGGTGTGACTTTGTTATTTTTGTTTATATCTGTATATATTGACTGGATCCCATTTTACTTTGGTTTGTATTGAATCTTTTATTGTAATATATTATGAGCCTCTCAAAGTCATTTAGAGTTGGGCAGGGCCTAAACTGAAATACATACATACATACATACATTTATTTGACACTGAATGAGAGTTCCCATTATCTCACACAATGAATCAGAATTTCTGAGGCCAGTAACTTTAGAAGTTGTGTTGGAGCTACAGTCCTGAATAAGTTAAGGAATTATTTTGTTTGCCTGAATAAAGAGGTTATAAAACTGCATGCAGTTTTCATCTGTCAACAACTAATCTAATACAGTACAAAGTAAAATTTAAAGTTATTTTATTTTGACAATTGATACCCAACTTTATAGCTTCATGGAACTTCTTTTAATGTTTGCAAATCATCTCATGGTAATTCATGTGGAAAATTGGCCATGGCTATTGGACTTACATTGTTTTTTTCTGGGAATATATTGTTTTCTCTACAGGAATGCACTGTAGAAAACAGGCAGGGTTTCTATGCTTTTGCAGAAGAAATTTGGTGATGAAGTACAAGCTCTTTAAGAAAATGTATTTGTCATCACTGATCTTCTGATCTGACTCCTGATAAGTTTCCTGTGCTTCAAAGAGCAAAGCCTGAAAATTTCTATCTCAGGCTCTACAAAACAGATCTTGTCTGGACTTTCATATATGGCTTCTTAATTTCTATATGTGAACCAATTACTCAAGATGTCAGCAGCACCACTACTTAGATAGTAGAATGGCTCCAGTTTAGTGTTATCAAAGTCTTACAGCACCAGTCCTGATGAATTGTTCGGGGAAGCGAATGAACGCTTTCCTATTGCTGCTGTTGTTATTATTATTTTAAATTTGTTATGGTCACCCACTTCGGTAGATTCTGCATGGCTTACAAAATCTAAATAAGCAGTTAAACCAGTTAAAAACACAAAACAAAACAGATGGCCTGGTCTAAAAAGCCACAACAATAACAATCACAGCAGTAGCCTGGGAACAGAGTCAGCTCTTAAGGGTTTTCCAGAATCCCAGGACAGCGGAAGACATCCACATCTCTGGGGCAATGCTATTTCAGAGGGTGGGGGCAGCAACAGAGAAGGCCTGCTTCCTTGGTCCAGATGAGATGAGAAGACCTGCAGCATACCCAATCTGCCCAAAACGTACCAGGCAGGCAGAAGCAATTGGAACTGTAGCTTTCGGATGGTCCTCAAGGGTGCCCCATGCACAGCCCATTGCAATTGTCTGATCATGAGGTGACCAGAGTCTGACTCGACCATTTGAAAGACCTCCTGCTTGAGGAAATGGTGCAACTGGTGTACAAGAGAATCTGTGCAAAGGCCCTCCTGGCCATACCTGCTACCTGCTCTTTGAGCAGTAGCTGTGAGTCCAGCAGCACTCTCAATCTGCACACCAAAATCCAACAGGGAAGTGCTACCCCATCCAAAACAATGAAAACATCCCCAACCTTGGGTGTGGGGGAGGAGCAGGGGGCAAACAGTCAAAGCCACTTAGTTTTGTCAGGACTGAGCCAAAATCTGTTCTTCCCCATCCAGACCCAAACAGCCTCCAGACACTGGGTCAATACATCAACAGCTTCATCTGTAGAGCCCAAAATGAAGATGTAAAGCTGGGTATCATCAGCATACTGATGATACTGAGTCCTGAACCAATGGGTGACTTCACCCAATGGTTCTATGTAGATGTTAAAAATAATAATAATAATTTAACCTCTAGGGAATTGTCTGATACATTTTGCTGCCTGATCTAAGAACAAATTAATTCTGCATACCATATACACATCAAACATTGACATGCAGCTTTTTTCAAGAGCACCAAAGTGACTGAATCTTCAATGCTTTCTGAAAGCCATAGGCTAGTTGATGGACCATGCATGAGCTTTTTCTTCCAGTGGCTTAGTGTTGCAATCCAGAATATGTTACTTGAATCAGCTGTTTCACTCTCTCAAGCTATGGTAATTTCCTGATCCTACAAGTTGCTGGATTTAATTTCTGATGACCATATAAAGTGACTGATTGTGCTACAATGTGATACTGCAAATGCTGGTGTCATTTCTTATTCTTGCAGGCGCCAGGTCTCAGTGTTCTCATAAACTTGCATGTGTTTGCCAAGTAAGTGGTGTTTTTTTATCAGCATGGAAGGAATGCTAACATCAACCACACGTATCCAATGTATTCTTTTAATTTAATGTAGTCCTGGAGTTAAGGGGAACGATAACTTGTTCTTCATCCAAACCCATCTCCTAGCTTCTTGGAATCTGCTCAGATAAAAGCAACAACTCCCTGGAGCTGCTGTGGCTGCTACAATGAAAGGGTTCTTTTCACACTTTCTATAACAAGGGCCTTTATTTGGTGGCCCAGGACTTGGCATGTCCTATAGAAAGCTGAGAAAATTAAACATTTTCAATCTTATTGGGGCAGGAGGTTAAGTTCAGTTGTGCTTCTAGATACATTAAAACTATGTAGCAGTGCTGGTAAACACAAAAGCCAATATTTTCTTAGCGGGAATCTTTCCCAAAATGTTTTGGTATTTTCCATTACTGCTTTGCATTAATAGTGTAGTTGTTACAAAATGTTAACCAATATGCACGATTCATTCCACTTTTGAAGTTTGAATAATACAATATGTCAAATATTGCTATGTTGTAATTGTTGGCAATGCTCACCTCTAATTGCCAGTTATCTCTTTAGATCTGTGGACTTCGGTAATTAGGTTAGTTCATGATTTTTTGCAATATCAAGCTCTTTTTTTTTAAAGTATGCCTAAAACCTGCACTCTGAATTTTATAAAAGTTAATCAAATCATGCTCCTTAAATTTCAGTAAAAAGCAACTGTAGTTCCACGTGCCTCTTAACATTTTGCCTAGAGACCATTTCTTTCTTCAGTTTGTGAAAGCTGAAATCCAAACAAAGTTTGCTTGGAAGATGACATCTTACCAAGTGTAATTTAATCATACTTTTAGATCAGAACCATATCTATAATTCATAACATAACAATATTAAAGCAGAAATAAAAGAAAACAAACTAATTAAAACCATATACCTTATTTTTCCAGAAATCTTCAATGGAATTTATCTGTCAGCAGATGTCATGGTATCCAAGGTACATCTCTTTGAAACCAAAACTCTGAGAGCCAAATTATATGTTGTGTGTCCCCTAACAGAAACCATTCCATCAGGTGGCAGAACTCAGGAACAGAATTTGCTCTGTTGAGAGTACAAATATTTTTCATCCTCTTTCAGTCATTAGCAAGTGAGTGTTGGTCATTTGATCAGGCTATCTGAAGTGTTTTCCTTCCATCTTATTAGGATGACAACTGTAATTGTAATTACTTTGGTTTTTAGTAGTATTGCTTTTGACGCATGACAGTTCTGAGCATTGTATTGTTATTAGCTCTTGCCTCCATGCACATGGAACACAGGGAAATGCATGAAGTGCAGAAGCAAAACATCAAATCAGGAAGAGAATTCCATATTGACTGTCCAATAGTTTGAAGTTATATATAAAAAATTTGAATAAGCAGGATTATTGCTTAGATTTATATCTGCTTAATTTTTTAAGTAATTCCTTCTCTGGTTTCCTACCCACAACAGCCACCTTGCACATTAATTTGGCCTGAGATATAATGATCAGACCAAAGTCATCTTCATGGCTAATTGTGGGCTTCAAGTTGCATTTTCCAAGATTTGACTATATCTTAACAGTACAAATTACTGGCTTGCAGTGGTTGTAAGTGAGCATATTTTCTCTTATGGATCTCTTGTATCAACCCAAGCGGTATCTTTCCAGCCGGAGGGGGAAAAACCTTATTAAGTTAAGCTAGATGGTATTTACTTATGGACAAAAAACTCTTATCTACAATGAAAGAACCATTTGTGGAGAAGTAACTGTCAACCACAATCTGATTTGTTTGTGGCTTACCAAGATTCTTTTATAGGGCTGTGCAAATGTTTTGAAAAGTGTGCTTTATAAGATGTAAGAGCATCTGTGAAGAACCTCTCTTCAAGTCATTAAACCAGCCATGCTGTTTCTAGGCAGTCACATAAGCCTGAGAGGAAGTTGTATCTGGTTTTATGATAGTAAGAGAGGTGCTTCAAAGGCAGTCTTGCATCTTATAAAACCCCTCTTTCAAAGCATTTGCACAGCCCTTTTCCATTATATATAGCTTGGAAATTTCTCATGTCTGAAAATCTGGGAAATTCTATATTGTAATGAAGGTGTAAAAGAAGGTGTAAAAGAAAGCATACCATAAGTCCTTTTAGAAAATATGCATAATAAGCCTGTGCAGCAAGAGTGGAGCCACATCTCCACATATTAATCTGTGTGTGTGTGTGTGTTTGTGTGTCCTATTGTACCTATTGTAATCTGTCCATCCATCCATGTATCCATGCATGCATGCATCTATCTTTTCTCTGGGTTCTAGATCAGCATGTATAGATCCTATACTCTTGCATTGCTGAAGTGTTTGGTTTCTCTGTGTATTTCTTTTGTAAACAAAAGTTCAATAGTGATCAATGGAGAATCCTTCTGGAACAATGAATAGGAAATAAATATGGGATTTGCCTCCTTAAGAGAAGGAAGAACATCATTTTTTAAAATAATGACTGTTTTGTATTTTAATAATGTCTGTTTTTATGTATTTATTGTTTTAATTAATTGCTGCACGCCGCCCAGAGTCACTTTTTGTGAGATGGGCAGCCATATAAATTTGATAAAGAATATAGTTTTTTAATAATGACTGCTTTGCATTTTAATAATGTAAAGAATAAAGAAAAAAAAGAAGCACAGTAATTTAATTCAGTCTGGCTTTTAAAAATTAGATTATTGAATAAAGCTGGAAAGGTAAGCAAGTTTTGTTGTCATAAAAAAAAAGGACAGAAAATTGTCTTTCATTGTGATCATAAAGCAAATGCAAGCAACAAATGTGTCATGAAGGGATAAAAAATGTCTCTTTCCTCACCTCAGTGAAGTGGGCATTTACATAGGTTAAGTGCTGTTTTTGGTAAACAGGTTTGTACAATTATACCTGTTAACATTTTCCTCCAGTTCTTAAAACTTAAATAATTTTTTGTATGAAAATAACTAAGTAAAAACTTTTTATTTCTGAGACTTTTTTCTTTAACATGGCTCCTTAGGGATAATCTGACAAATGGGAACGAATATAAATGTATATGCAGTATACTGTATACTGTATAAAGAAAAATACATCTGAAAGCCTGAACTTTTCCAATTCACACTTTTTCCTCTCTATACAATAGAGATATACTCAATACAATATATTGTATGTATATTGACATTGCTTGGCATGATTTATCATCTTAAAAAACTTCTGGGAAGTATGGTTACTCACTGGTTATCTCACAAATCTATAGGCACAATGTCGCAGTTCAGTTTCTACTGTCACCAAAGAGTTGCCCAAGTATTGTCTACTAATGTTTGTGAAGTAAACAATACTTAACTAGATGAACCCATAGTCTGATTCTGTAACAAGCATGCTACGTTCCACCTGATCACGATGTGTGTTTTGCCACAACTCATATTTGTATAAAAATGTTTCCTCTGAAATAAATGGGCACAAGTGTGTGAATAGGCTCTTGCTTCTACTACACTTCAATTAATTGCCCTTCCTCAGCACTTAACTTCTATTTTTTAGAATGGTAAGGGAACTGTTTCCGCTGTATTCCTATTGAGATGAAATATGCATCTGTTGCACATGTGCCATTCCTGTCACTAGGATGTCAACTGACATTATTGGTTGGAGTTATCAACATAGATTATTGCTATTATCAGAGAATTCAAAGGACATGATGAGAAAGACCATGAATTATACATATTCAGATTTAGCATTTTGAAATCCATGGATTTACAAAGGAATTATGGTAAAGAGAATGGTCAACATTCAACATGAGGCAGAAGAAGCAATAAAGCCACCCACTGCAAGCAGAGATCTCTTGCCATATATTGAAACACAGTAATACTTAAAGTATACTCACTTCTCTATAGGGCCCTTAAGTACAGAATCTAAAACTATCTAAATGCGGAACTGACTCACAATCTGCTCATAAAATAGAGCTGGAAAATAGAAAGCTGCCATCTATGAATTTCTAAAATTGGTCCATCTGGTTCAGAATTACCTGCACCAACTTTCTTCATCCTTGTACCTTCCAAACATTTAGAATGCAGCTACTATCCTTCCCAGCCAGCACAGTAATTAGCCACGTTGTGTCAAATTATGCAAGTAATTTCTAACACATCTGAAAGCACCACATGGAAGAAGACTGGTCTGTATTAACTGGCAATCATAGTTTCAGCCAGGTGGCCTTACGAGTCCTTCTTGGAGATGCTAGGAGTTTAATCTGGGACCCTGTGAATGTAAAATATGGACCCTACTGCTGAGTCATAGGTCTTTCCCTAAAAGTTGCTCTTCTAACTGTTGCCTCCAGCAACCTCCCTTTTGTGAGAGTTATGGTGTTCCACCTTAGAGTAATAAAATAGGGAAAATATTTGCTTCTAATAAGAGGATTCATGAGTCTTTTAAACCCCTTAGGCGGAGATAAAGGTGCTGTCATGGCATGTCAAAATATACTATAGCAGGCAGAACTATACTGTAAGCTTATTTTTGTCCTAATTAAATTTGTGAAATGTTGATTAATTAGGAAATTGATTTTTGCCAGGTCTTAATTCTCTAATGGTCTGAACTTCCAAAATCACAGCTGAAACCCTTTGTCCTCCAAGTTATTGTTTTCATTTGGTTCACTAGAGAAATATTAATATCTCATTCATAAACTGAGATGTTTAATGATGGGTGGTAACTTAGCCCATTTTTATTATTTATCTTAAATGCTCCATGTAGAATTGAAGGTCACTGTATCTGTAGGTGTCTTAAAATATTAATGATGTTGTGAAATATTAAACAACTGTAGAGATTGCATGCCATTTGCAAGAGAGCTCATTTGTAGCCTGTTCTCAGGCTGAGAGTCCAACGGTACCATACACCATACTGTAATAAAAGCAACAACACCTTGGTTTTTGCTATAGTGCCATGCTGGCTTCTCTAATTTTCTCATCAGTGTCTTGGGGGATAGAGTGAAAAAATATAACAGCATCAAACAACAGAATTTAGGCTGTTCTGTGTATATGAAAATATGGAATTTGAACAAATCTTCAGTAGCGTCTGTGGTATTATAGCTGTATCAGAATGTTTTATTAGGGGATATGTATCCAGCAACAGCATGATGCCATCTGTTAATGGATATCAGCACTGGCCATTACTCTAGTAGCATTCTAAGTCCGGTTAGGTGAACATAGAGGCTGATTTTGTGGAAATGGTCCCAGTGTTTCCACTGAGTGCAAGACTGAGTAGTAATTGAAATGTTCCAGCACAACTTGTTCAAAGTAGCCCCAACATGCATATACAGGTAGTCCTCATTTAGCGACTGCCTTTTATAGCAACTTCTTGTAAGTATGCTGGTGATGAAAAAGTAATTTTGTGACCAATCCTAAATAAAGGTAGTTTTATGGATGGGATCTATAAACCAGAAAAGAAAAAAATTGTACCTGAAACCAGTGCAGGTCAATCAGCTCTGTAGCAGCTTTTAGAGGAATTAAGCAACATCTGTGCCTTCACAATCCATGTTTTACATTGTAATTTAGAAGTTACATTACACATAATACTGTATTTCTAGACTAGTAACCCCCCCACCCAATTTAATACAAAATCAACAATGAATGAAGCCCAACTGCCATTTGCCCATCATCATAGCAAGGCTGTGCATATTTTGCAAGTAATTTGGAAAATGTGCTTCAGATCTCATGTAAACATGAGCACAGCATGTTTCTGTTGCTCATTAAAGCAGCTGCTCTTTTGTAAAGCTTCCATACAAGTCTGAAAAAAATATGATGTTGCTTTAAGGAGTTGATTAATTAAAGTTAATGTGGCCCATTTAAGCAGCCACTTCAATTAAGAACAGTGAGGGTTGATGTTTGGTCTTGCATGAGATCCAAAACACTTCTTCCAAGTTGTTTCCAAAGTGTGCACAGTCTTATAGCATATTCCTAGTTTCTAGGCAGCCCAGTAACTTTGATGCAGAGAAATTTAAGGGAGAGAATGTGTATAAACTCCAAATAAATTAAAAGCTAGAAAGAATTTCAAGCAATTACTACAAAGTTCCAGTGAATTCAACTACATATCCTGCTCCTTTACTCCATATGCAAGAGCTCAGTTTGCCTAAAAAAACTGAGGTCATGGAAGGAAAGAATCAAAACTCCCGGCTCTGTTTTAGATTAACCCGTGGTTTCATGTTTTATTCAAAGCCTAAACTGTACTTACTTTTAACTATGAACTAGTTAATAAGTAATCAATCAGCTGAATTTGTTTTCACTTGTCAGTGGTTATAGGCTACGGCATTTTGGAAAGAACAGTTTAACTAGCTCAGCCATAGTAGCAGAACAAGCTGAAATCCTTCTGCTAGATCGTTACATTCTCTTTTTCCTCCCATAGGATAGATAGGATCAGCCTCTCACTTTTACCTTTCCCTTGAGCTTTGAAAAAAATGATAATATAAGACAATTTATTTGGAAATAAACATGTGACCACTTCCTAACAATTTGCTATGTAGTCAGACTGCCATTAAAATATGGCTGCTTATTTTGGAGGCCAGTTAGAGACTGCCCTCTGTTGTCAGCTAGTATTTGTCAGCTACAGATTGATGATGGTGATGAAGATGCAAATGCATAAATGCTGAGAGATGCACGATGTCCTGTCCTCCTCTCAGCTGTCCTTGAAGGCCAATATCGGAAGGTCCCTTACCTGGAGAGAGAATGCCCCTGTGACTCTGGACACACAGGAACGACAGAGCATGTGCTTCTCCAGTGCCTGGACTACAGAGATGTTTGTACTAGCTTTATCTCACCATTACTGCATAAATACCCAGGGCACAGAGGACCTACCCGCTGCTTTCAGATACCAACCCTGCTATAACATACCATGTTGTCAGGTTCTGCGCAGTAGCACTAAAAATTCATCAGATGATGACCTGTGCCATAAACTACACGCTGGTCTATGACTGTAACAAAGATTTGAATTGAGATGTATCTCAGCAATAAATGGCAGAGTGAAATCCAGGCTGTTTTCAAGTAGTGATTTGAAGATCATCCGGCAAAGAAATATTTCCTTTAAACATAGCCTAAATCTATAAAGTGGAAAAAATATCTGTAACTGCAATGGAAAAGAATATTCTTAATGACTGCTTACAATTGTTAAAATTGCTCAAATAACTTTAACAGTTCCTTATATGTTTAATAAAGTTAATCAGTAAAATACTGATTCTGTGTGTATACTCTTGTGATCAGAGCAATCCAGAGAGCATATTCTTACCTACATATACTGTGCTGATTCAATATAGCTGGCTAGGCCACCTTAAGGAATTTTACAGCTCCTTTTCGCCCCATGCTCAACTACAGTGTTGTCAAGATGGGAAATTAACTCTTCTTTTCACATTCTCCATCACACCTCATGGTAGATTGGGAGGACCTGTGAGGTTATTATAAACAAAAATATTTATTACTGCTCAGATTGGTATCCTTTGCCAAACAGCAAGGGTGCATGGCCTCATCTAGCCTTTAGAATACTGTCCCACAGCCTCAAAAATTAAGAAGGATCATGAAATCTAAATTTACAATTTCATTTATAATTATTTTTATTAAGAAATGTAAATTTAGTCAACATTAAACTAGTTCAGTACACTTGTTATAACTCTGCCTCATGTATTTAATAATTTACCTCTCAGTCACCATTAAACAATCCAATTTTATGGCAACTTTGGAGGAAGTCTGGAGGCTGCGTCCAAAGCTTCTGAGGGCCAAATGAAACCCTAGAACCTTGAGTAGATTAAAGTGAAATTTTACATTTTTATGGAAAGCATTTTAAATAGATTTAAATAATAAAGAGGTGTCATATGATGAACTTCTAGAGAAAATATTATAAAAGCATGTTAAAATTGAACTCTTTTTGAAAAAAGCATTGACATAAATGTCTATTGAGAAGTAACTGCTATTTAGTTAAGTGGTTAAAGAACTGGAGACTACAATCTCATTATAATACCTATTAATCTCTGGTATAATAATTTCAGTTGGATTTAAATCATATTCCTTAAAAAAAATGTCACAAGATTTTTATTTTGAAAGTTCACATTGAACATTTGGCATCAGAATATTTATGACAGAATAATATGAATGACCACAATAGCTGCAAAGGAACACTTAGACTTTATTATTTCAATGAACCTACTGAAAAATGTGGTTGTTTATTATACTCCATCGAACAATTTATATGGATCAGTTTAAAATGAAAAAAAAAAAAAGACATAGATATCTGACCTCTGAGGAATTATGGTACCTTAGAATCCAAATTTGAATCTTTATAGTTTCTTCTGTTGGATTGATTTGCTTGTTTAATACTTCAACTTGTTTTGATAGATTGGCAGCATTAGTTAATATGATAAAATGGACTGCTGTGGTTTTTTGTATAGTCTAAGATATTTACTTTCAACAGGAGAAACAATATGTGAGGAAGGTTTGCCTGATTGCCAACGCCTTTAGTGTCTTTATACAAATGTTAAAGACTTTTATCAAAACGTTTCAAAATGACTTAATTGGTGCCTAAGTGATTATTTTACTATAGCTGTAACTCACTTTTTAGCATCATCATACTTAGAAACAGCTTGTAGTAACAATAAATTTTATTGATTAGTCTTCTGACCATATCAAAAAGCTATAAAAACAATACAGAGAAAACAGTTGGACATATTCATGATAAATCATCATTCCTGCAATCAACACAATCTGTTCTAGGTAGTCTATCCTCTTCAAAACGATACATCTCCAAATCCGTATGAGTATCATCAGCATATTGATGATAATTCATCCCATGACGGCAGACGATCTCACCTAGCGGTTTCATGTAGATGTTGAAAAGGAGCGGAGAGAGAACCGAACCCTGTGGCATCCCACAAAGGAGGGGCCGAGGATGGGACTTCTTGCTCCCTATCACCACTGCTTGGGATTGACCCTGAAGAAAGGAGGTGAACCAGCACAGAACTGTGCCGCCCACCCCTAATTCCCTGAGCCGTCCCAAAAGAATACTGTGGTTGACGGTATCAAAAGCTGCTGAGAGATCAAGGAGAGCAAGGATGGTTGCACTTCCACCATCCTGCTCCCATCAGAGATCATCCATAAGTGCAACCAATGCCATTTCCATTCCATATCCGGGCCTGAAACCTGACTGAAAAGGGTCCAGATAATCCATTTCCTCCAGAACCCTTTGGAGCTGTCAAGCCACCACTTTCTCAACCACCTTCCCCAAAAAGGGGAGGTGGGAGACTGATGAAAATTATCCAGTACAGTAGGATCCAGGGAGGGTTTCTTGAGGAGGGGGTGCACCAATGCCTCCTTAAAGGCAGCCGGGAACACTCCCTCCCGCAAGGATGTATTAACCATGTCCTGGATCCAACCACATCACCACCCAAGCTGCTTTCCCCAGCCAGGAGGGGCATGGGTCCAGATGGCAAGTGGTGGCCTTCACAGTCCAAAGGATCCTGTCCACTTCCTCAGGATCAACAGGATCAAACTGTTCCCAGATAACTAGGTAAGGATGATCCCCTGGTATCTCTCCAGACCCTTCCGCATGGTTGGAGTCTAACTTAGAATGAATCCAAGCGATTTTGTCCTGCAGATGCTCCGAAAATTCCCCGCACAGCCCTGCAAACGAATCACTGAATCCCCCTTACCAAGGAGGGATCTAGTGAACCCAAACAGGGCTGCTGGGCAGCATTCCGCGGACATGATAAGGGTGGAGAAGTATTGATGCTTCGCCGCAGTGCCACAGTGTAGGCCTTAAAAGCAGCTCTAACCTGTGTTTGGTGGGATTCAGTCTTTGTCTTCCTCCAGTGATGCTCTAGACGTCTCTTGACCCTCTTCAGAACCCTCAACTCCTCCGTAAACCATGGGGAGTACTGGGGCCGACGTGGCAAGAGAGGTCACATAGGTGCGATCTTGTCCAAGGCCCCAACTGCCGGGCAGCCAAGGCCTCTGCTGGACCATGCAGCAGATCCTCGAGAATACCCCCCAGCTCCCTCTGAAACCTTAACAGGCCCATCAGGCACTGGGGGCAGACCAATCGCATGGGTCCTGACTCCCTGTGGAGGGAATTGGCATAGGAGAAACTCAGGGTCACCAGGACGTGATCTGACCATGACAATGGGGAAAGCTGTAAATCTCCTCTCAGATCACTTAGTCATTGCTCTGACAAGAAAACCAAATCTGGCATGTGGCCACCGTCTTGAGTTAGGTCCTGCACAATTTGAGACAGGCCCATGGCCGCCATGGTGGCCATGAATTCCCGAGCCACCTCCGAGGTCCATCCCAGGGATGGCAGGTTGAAGTCCCCCAGAACCATAAGTCTGGGGAACTCCACCGCCAGCCCCGAGATGGCCTTGAGCAGCTCAGGCAGGGAGGTTCCCATGCAGCAGGGAGGCTGGTACAGTAGCAGCACTCCCAACTGTTCGCAGGAATCCAACCTAAAAAACAGTGTCACAGCTGGAAACTTGTGAAGCAATGCCCCTGAAGGCCACCAGAGATTACTGGATGAGAACAGCCACCCCTCCTCCCCTGCCCTGGCATCTCGGCTGGTGCCATACCATGAACCCAGCTGGGCACATTTCCGAGAGGGGCACCCTCCCGGCCCCCAGCCAGGTCTCGGTAACACATGCCAAGTCTGCCCCCTCCTTGGTGATCAAGTCACATATGAGGGGGGCCTTGTTTTTAACTGACCTGGCATTAAGCAGCAGCAGCAGCAGCCGAAGGCCAGGGCCCCTATGAATCTGCTGACCAGGGCCTGGGAATGAGCAAGGAGGGCTGTAACTTGCCACTGGTAACACATACCGGGGGCATCTTCCCTGAAGATGGCCTACCCTCCAGCTCCTGCAATACTGTCCCCTACCCATTACCACCTTAGTAGTGTGGCCACCTGCATAGTCCCTGGAGGTTCTGGGCTCAGGTGCCTCCAATCCTGGACCCCTGGACTACCTAATCCAGGGTAAAGTTCCCTCCGTCCAATCAATCATCCCCATTCACAGCCAGACACTCACAGGTGAGGGAAGGTTCCGCTGGCATACCAGCTCATGCTCTCAGTGCCACTGGGGCCTACCCCCCCAAATCTTACACTCCCCTCACACTCTACCACTGCACAATCTCTCTTACTAGTCGGCAGGGAGAGCATCCCACTCACTCCCTCACACCTCCTGTCTCTCACCCAGGAGGTGAATCCTCATATACTCCCAGACTCCCTCCCAGACTCTCACTCCCAGGAGGGAGTCCCAGACTCAGACTGGGGGGACCCTATGGCTCTCCTCTGACAATGGGTAGGTTAAGTGGGAGTGGCTAGGTTCTTAGTGTACTGTCCGGCTACTCCACTGCCTGGCTGTTCCTCCAAAGCCGAGCAATCTTCCTCCAAAGCTGGACTACAAGTCCACTATGGTCTCGGCCCCTCCAACCCACCCCGCGTCCTCACGCCAAACCACCAAGCTCCCAGGACTCCAGAAGCCTCCAGGTCCCCACAACACATAGAGGCTCACTGGAGTTTGCTGCATCACTCTGGGGCTCATTAAGGCTCGCTATGTGGCTCCGGGGCTCGTTAGAACTTGCAGTGCTGTTCCAGGGCTCCCTGGGGCTCACTGTACCATGTCAGGGTTTACTGAGCCTGCTGGACCTGGAGTTCAATGTGCCATATTGGGGTCTGCTGGGCCTACTGGGCCTGGGGTTCGATATGCCACACTGGGGCCTGCTGGGGTTCACTGTGCCGTGCTGGGGCTCGCTGGGGCCTATTGGGGTTGCTGGGCCTAGGGCTCATTGTACCATGTTGGAGCCTGCTGGGCCCGCTGGGCCTGGAGCTCAATAAGCCACGTTGGGGCCCACTGAAGTTTGTTCTGCCATGCTGGGGCTGGCTGCGCCATACCAGGGCTCACCAAGACTCGCTGCAGCTTGCTGCACCACACTTGGGCCTGTTGGAATTCACCAAGCCAGTCCGCGGCTCGTTGTAGCTCGCCACGCTCCAGAGCGCATTGCAGCTGACTATATCACCCTGCTCCACTCCAGGGCTCAGTGGAATTGCCACGCTGCACCGGCACCTCTTGGGGCTCGTCATGTTATCCCAGAGCTTGCTGAGAGTTGCCACCCATGCCAGAGTCTACTAGGGATCTCCACACCACTCCAGGGCTCACTGGGGTTCACCACACCACACAGGAACCACACCAGAGCTCGCCCAAGCCTGCTGCTCGCCCAAGCCTGTTCTCCGCTGCACTCCACCACACTCCGCCATGTTCTGCCATTCTGATTATTACCCTTTTTGTAAATGGGGACCACAATAGAGAATTCCCAGCCAGCTGGAATTTGGCAGGAATTATTTATATGAGTAAATAGCCTGTGAGTAAAGTGCCCACCAGTCAATGTGAAACGTGAACAGTTCGAAGGGTTGAAGATCTTCCCCAGGAGCCTTGCTGGATTTTAGGAGGCTCATTCAGACTCTCCCATTCCGTCACTGGAGGCCAGGGTGGGGAGATGCTACAGGCCTTTTGTAGATCATTTTGTGAATCCCCTAGTCCACTACAGCTAGAGGTGGTGAATAATTGGCTGTATTATTCCTTCCACATGAAGGCAGGTACAGGGATATTGAGAAAGAACCTACATTCCTGCAATTCTCCTGCGACTGAATTCCCAAAAAAAGATTGGCTTGGGATTTTGTCAGCTAGCTCTAAATTTAACCAGAGAGAAGAAGAGAAACTTCTTGTGCATGATCACTGTCTTGTACTCGTGTCTAAGCTCTTGTATGGTGGCATGGTTGTTATCTGATGGAGGTTCTATGCTAGATACATAGATAGCCTTAATCTCTTTCTCAAGGGACAATATTCTGAGTCAAACCAATGAGGCCTATTATCTGTGGCATTCTGGGGAGAACCTTTTCAGTTAAAAATTGCCTAAGTCCTATACTTAGGTTTTCATAAGCTATAAGGACAGAATCAACATCTGTGAAAGATGAAGTAACTGTGTCTACCAGAGTCAGGGCAGCTTGTAATAAAAATGCCAACAAAAAGGATTCATATGGTGATGGGGGGGGGAGTGTCCTGGTTCCTTGAGAGCAAAACATACTCCATTTTTCTCACCTGTTTCATTGAGAGGGAGAAGACAATAAGAACTGCAGATGGCTGATATAAGATCTGAAGGATTTACTGGTTCCAAAGATCCACCATCCAGAAAGAGCAGGCAGAAAGATCTCCAGATAAACTCAGGGTTCTGTAGTGGTAAAAATGTCTTCTCACAAAAATAGCATTACCAGTAATGTTCATTGACCAGTTTTCTTTCCACTGTTAATCTGGTCCATATAGTTCTATACTCTTGATCTTGCATTGCATTCAGCTATAATAAAAATGACAGTTGCAATGAGTTAAAGGCAAGTTAAACCCCACTCTTACTACTTTTAGTCTATTTTTTAGTAATAGTGTCCCCTTTAACATCATCTACTAATGCCTTCAGCCCTTTGTCACATGTCACCTGTAAGTATAACTTAAACCTCCTGTGGCTTTAATTGACAGGAGCGTATTAAATGGTCTCTAGTGATTAATTCTTTCTCTATGGATAACTCTGTCAGTGAAATGAAGAAAAATCTAATGCTCCTTCCTCCTAAATACTCTTACGCTTACTTTTTCATATCTCAGGTGGAGTTCAATAAAAGAACAAGTAACTTTTACAATATAGCTCATAAACTGATCTTTCTACAGAAGATAAAGCTACAACTTCAATAAACTCAGTCAATAGGACAGAATTTTAAACTAAGAGATATTGTATTTTCTCTGTTGGAAAGATATCTGTCAAACGTTACTTACAGACTTTTCTGACTACACATGTTCATCTCCATTAATTGTGTGTAAATCATTTTTTTTTTTTTTTGGATTACATCAGAAATGTGAGGTCCAAAATGTCATGAAATCTGTGCTCATTCTTCAGAGCTTGCATATTTGAGATCCAGTTTAATAAGACATAAACACAGCCAAACTGCTGTATAATCAGCAACATAAAAAGCAATGTGTCCATTGTCCAGTTAGCACTTTGTCCAAAGTCCACTTAATATTGCACATCATAAATTGTGTCATAGGAGCTTTAGGTTTGTGAGCTTATTTTTAATTCATGAAATTATACTTTGTGGAAGCCCAATCTTATTGCCATCATGATGGGAGAAGACAGAGATGAGTACAATTGCTTGTTTTGAAAACATTTCAGACATACAATATTCTACCAGGACAGAAATACAACTCCAATAGAAGATAATATCTGTAGCTCAGGGTTGAACTGTGGAATTCTTGGTGCCTTCTCAGCTTGGTTGTTTCCCTGCAGATGTTCCTCACCCAACTAGGAAACATCATCAGTGCAGGTGAGTGTGGAATTTACTAGTTTATATGCAGTAGCTTGCTCTACCACTTTTGGTGGGGGTGTAGTTTTCTGCTTGGTGGTTCCTTGATTAGAACATTGTTTTCTGCCTCATTGTTTGTCTGGTGCTGATCTCTGCTTATCTGAATGTAGGCTGCTAGAGGAGATCTGTTCTATTTTTTTTTTGTTTCATTCCAAGGTTTTTTATTGTTTCCTTTGAATGTTGTGTAAATATGGTTACACATTTCAGACAAATCAGTTGTAAATAGACACATAGAGATACAATGATATTTTGATACAAAGGTATTTATACAGTATGAATTGACTTATGATGTTTCTTGTTGATTTTTCTGAGATTATAACTAGTAAGAAAAGTTGTTTCATTTCAAATTTAAATTCCAAAATTTTCTACATTGTATGGTGTATATCTTTCCAGTTCTTTTAGTTGCTTTTTTTACATGTCCTCCACATGTGATAAAATGTTCCTTCTGTTTCATGGCATTTCCAACATTTATTACTATCATATCTAAGCAAAATTTCATATTTGCGCCCTGACAGGTGGCATTGGTTTGTATGAGTGTTTCAAATTCTTTTTAATTTCCCTCTTTCCTTCTTGAGATCTGATTTTATCCTTCCAGCAATCATGGTATATTCTGGCATTCATTGAGTAGTTCTTGCTGTGTTTTTAATCTATTCATAGAGTATGAATGACCATATCTGTATATGTAATTATATCTTTCTTGCTGTAAGTGTGTAAGCTGATTTCTGCTTGAAAAAAATACTAAAAGAATTGTTGGTTACCACATGTAATTTCATTGGTTATATATGAAATAAATTCTTCTGTACTTCATAAGCCTTTACTGAATTATGACCGTGTGATAGGACCCAATCTAGTGAAGTCATAAACACAATTTTCTAGAAATAAGTTCCATTTCCATAAATAAATAACTAGGGGATTACTTCAACTGTATAAATCATGATTTATAGTTCAGCATCTAATATGAACATAATCTATTTCAATTTATTGAATAAACCATATTCAAACAAAGTATACTGTGTCAATCAATGTATAACTGTAGTCACCCTAAGACTGCATTACTTTCCTAATTTAACTTTTGCAGATTCATGCTCAAACCTTAAAGATCAGGTGAAAGATTTAGATATGTCTGTAAAACTAGTCTCTTAATGAAATATATGTGCAGAAATTAAGAATATATCATTTCTTCAAACAGTCTTAAGGCTCAAAAGCTAGTATATAAAAATCACTGATAATATTAATTTTTTCATATATGTTCATGGGTTTGCATTAATTTTAAAGCTTACTCATTTTTTTTACTAATCCCATGAAAGGCTTGATCAGAAGTATCATTTGTCTATCCTGATTTCTTTCACCGAGCTGCTCGTGTAGCATATAATCTTCTACCTGCCATTCACCATAGCCTTTTCAAAGAAGCGTGAAAAATAGCCCTGTGCTTCATTTAACCAGTGGTACACTTCATCTAATTTGCAAATGGTGTTTTTCTCTTAGCTTCCCTTGGCTGTAAATTACAACAAAAAATTCATGGATGTCCAGGAAAAAACCAAACATTCTACTGCTGATATTCTAACAAAGTTTATCACAAATCATTCATTTTAATGTAATTTAAATTCACATTATACAGACACATGGAACACTTCACAGATTTTAACAGCTTTTCCCAACCAATGTTCAGAGCTGGAGAGGGAGGATGAAATCAAACACATTTGAAAGGTAGCTATTATAGCAAACCACATAACTGTCACAGATAATATTGGTAGGGCAAATACTGATATTAAAAATCTGAAAATTCATAATAGAAGACATTTTTCATTTCAAATTTAACCATTCTGAAAATAATTACTGATGTTTTCAAGTGTTTGAAATTTAAATCCTGATCTTTGTGAAAGTATCAAAAGAGAGGGTATCAAAAAAGAGGGTTTGATGATAACATTTTCTCTGCTTTAAAACATACTTTACTCAACCTGTCATTGTCTGGATGTGTTGAGTTGCAGTTCCCAGGATTGTCTGCAAACTGCAAATTTAATGCTTCCAATGGCTGAGATTTAAAGGCCAATACATCTGGAAATGTCAGGTTGAATCTGATGATTGATCCAGTGGATATAATTAAATCTGAGGGAGAAGCATATTAAAATATTGGTATAATATATTTTGCCAAAACAGCTGAATTATTTCTATTGTGACTGAGGTGAATCTGGAAAACAAGAAGAATAACCATTTATAGCATTTGAAGTCTAAAATATTACATAGGCCTTCTGGCTCACTATGGGAGTTCCCTCCAAGCTAAGAATATTCCAAGGTACCAAAGGAAAATAATTTCTTATTGTGTTTGAAGTAATGGATGTAGGGTGTTTGGTAGTGCACATACATAAGCAACCAGAATTACCTCATTGTTAGCTGTTGACCCATGAACTTGCGTTTAAACCTGACCATAGGCAAGTACAGACAAATGAATTAAAAATGAATTGGAAACTATTCTGTAAACTATATTTAAAGTTTAGAGGAATAGAAAGTTGAGAAATCTGAGAAATATGCAGAACTTTAAAAATTCAAATAAACATGAGTTGATTATAAAAAGGAAAATCCACATGAGGCCACCTTAAAACAAATAAATGTTGAATCTTATTTCCCTCCAAGTTATTTCCTCTTATTTAAAAGTAGACTTTCATCCAGGGCATAAAATCAGTTCAGGCTATTGGCCAAGTTGAAAGTAATCAATTTTGGGGAGCAAATGAGAGTGTAAAATAAGCAGGACTGGTTCCCAGGAAGGGTCAATCTTTAAAATCAACTAATATTTGACATATGTTTCATATTCAAAGTAGGCTGTTTTACCAGAACTCATTTTGCATTAAAAATTATGAATTAAAAAAGGCTACAAAAGGGCAAAATGAAATTGATTAATGCTGATGCATCTTATCGATTATAAAAAAATACTTATATTAGACAACACTGGGTAGAATCCCTTACCTCATCCTTTTTTTTTTTTTTTTAGTGCTAAATAGTTGCTTTGTTCTCAATTTACAACATATGCGAGAGATTCCCAAACTTTTTCAGTTCATACACCCTTAGTGTGTCAGTAATTTTTTCATGGCACCCAAGGCCAAAAGACTCCAAAAAACCAGCTTCACAAGGATACGATGTTGCAAATAGATGTCACAAAACTTAGGTGGGGTGAAATTTAAAATGTCCCATGGTGCCCCTATAAGATCACTGTGGTGCCCCAGGGTACCACGGCACAGAGTTTGGGAACCATGGACATATGTGATAGTTTTGTTCAGCACTTAAATATTGATCAACGTAGATTAAAATCAGTTATCCAGTCCACTGATGATGGACAGAAAATGAAACTTAGATTGAAACCATCAGAACTGAATGGGTTAGATTTTATACAACGAGATCAGTTTTGTGGCTTGTTTTAAGCCTGCTTTGTTTTCCCAGTATAGTCAGTGTGTTACTTAAATTAAATTGTTGGGCTGTGTTTGAATTCCCTGAAGCTTAATATGATATATTGTACAATACTTACAACCTTTCAACCCATGTAGTTTCACTATCACTTTTTTGTATATAAACTCTATTGTGAATAACTTTCATATTCATTAGCAATAGCCCAGCATTCTATTTTTCCATTATGGGAAGTTAAATTAGTAGCAACTAGGAGGACTCTTCTGTCAAGTTAAATAAAAGTCCAGGCTAGTTCTAGATTAACCTTAGAGTTGCATCTTCAGTCTGAACTCCTGGATGTAGGGGATCAGAAGTTTCTCATCTTTCAAATGACAACAGATGGTCATGGTTGAGGGATGGGCATGTGGCCACTATAAATCATTTATGGGCCCAACCACAGCACTCCATATTGCACTGCAGCAAATTGACAGTGTCATTTTTACATGCTTAGTAAAAAAACATGAATGGTAGAGATCTCACCCTTAAACTCCAAGCTCCCCAAAATCAAAGATAAAAAAAAATAATCTGAGAAACCCATACCAGGATCATAACCCACTTATGCTTTTTGTTATCTAGAGATTAGGAATAATTTTCAGATTAAATAAACTATTGTTATTTAGCTTTTCTAGCAGCTGAAAAAAATGCAGACTTTTTATCATACAATTGCAAATTATCTGAACAGCTCTAGGAAGGTATTTACAGTGTTCAAGTGAAAAAGTGCAATAGTTATACATGTTATATTTTCTTTTCACACAACCTGTTGGCCTTCTTTATATACCTGTTCAATCAATGTGATGTTGGTATTTCAAATATCTGACTCATTGATTGAAAAAAAAAAGCTTACAGAAAGAATAAATGTTAATAAAGAGATTGAGAGAGCTTCAAGTTCAATTAAGTGCTACTAGTTCTGTAGGATGCCAAGCTCTGAAAATTATCTTGTATCAGTAAAGAGTTGCAAGGCAATAAGATTTGTTGTTGTCTGTGGAGTATATAGGTGTTTTAATTTTAAACTGCAAAATGGTTTCTGAGTCAAACATAATCCATGTACATGAATAGCTTTCTTTGTATTGGCCTTTTATAAGAGGGAAATGGCTCTGCAGGTCAAAATCAGTTATGGCAGCAAATTGTTACCTTTGAAAATACTGGCTAATACTGTTCTTAGGAGAATAAAGCATTCTTTGACTCAAATTCAACTCTTGGTGGCCACATGGAGACTTGCATCTGGTATTCTGGCAGTAATATGCAAATGATTTGCCATTGCTGCCTTCTAGCATTTTCTTTCTTTTCTTTTTAACTAACTGTGTTTGGATTCCTGGTGATCCATCATCCATTTTTTTTTCCTTTTCTAAAATCTTGGGATTTGTAATGGTCTCCTGTCCAAGTATAAACAAGTTCCAAAGGTACTTAGCTTTTAAAAGTCAGATGAAGAGGTCAAATTCAGATACATCTGCTTCTCTTAGCAAGATTTGTTAGAAGCCTAAGATCCTAGCCATACGTACATATTATCCAGTTCTAAATGTTAATTGTTAGAAAGCATGATGTAAAGAAAAGGTAATCGGAAGTTAACAATTGAAGATTTTTTTAAAAGAAAAATCCACATAAATAAATAGGTAAATCAATATCAGACTAATATTAAAGGCCACATATTGGTTAGGGAAAATGCCATATTCTAACAGATACAGCAAATGTATAAATGATACATTCAATATTGGCAGGACATTAAGAAGTCACTGTTTCCTGTGATGGGAACTTGATATCTTGTCTTTGGAATATATGTTTCCATTCTGATTAGGACTTCTGGTGATCCCAACACATCTGGTTTAAGCTCCAGAGTCTGTCTCCATTGCAAACCACCTGAAAAGGTGCAAATTTGTCACATCCTCCTTTTTCCTCCATATTAGGCCCATACGACTGTTGCCTGTATGGGCCTAATTACAGTCCTTGGTATGGTATGAATAAGCTTTCCACATTGTTGGCTATGTCCTGAGTTGAATCTAATTATTCTTGAATAATAGTATTACATTGTGTTTTGGCAGTCACATTAAAATCATATGTTTGAAAAAGATCTGAAATGATTCCATTAACCATTATAAAGCTTAGCATAGACTTTTTAACTCATGCAAGAAATAGAATGAAGGCAGCTTGGAGAAAACTTAATTGAAAAATCATTTCCCCACTTTCCTGCTTTCTAATTCTGGGTAGCTCTTCAGGCAGCTCTTCAGTATAATCCTCTCAAGCAAACTTACTTTACTGGACATAATTAATGTCCATATTCATTAGACAATATAATGTTCATGATTATTGTACACAAATGCACAGACATCCACAGAATGCAGATCTATGTAGAATTTTAACCAAAGGGATTTTGTATATATTTTTATACTTTATTTCAATGAAAAGGGCTTAAAAAACCTTTTATTTAATTTTTAAAAAATGTTAGTGTACAAAATATATTGTTGTCATGAACAAGTCACAGCTGATTGCCTTGAACTGAAAAAAAAAATCTTTATGTGTTTATTTATTTATTTATTTATTTATTTTTAAAAAGACATATAGTTCAGAGTAAGCCAGTAGTGGGCGGATCAAAGTCTGAATTCAATGAAGCCAAAGCTCCCTGGAAGACTTTGGACCACTATCTCTAGCAGAATTGTTGTGGAAAACTTTTGTGCAGAGGAAACGTGATCAAGTTCCTGGAGAAAAAGCAGAATATAAATGCAAATGTATTTTGCACACCAAAGTGTTTGTTTAGAGGTTGAGGGCAGCATTTTGGGATTTCAGCCTCCAAGGTTTCATTACTATATTCACTTCATTATTCTGTCACTCTGAAAGGATTGTACCAAACTCATATGAACTGGAACATACCTTGCTTCTCTTTCAAAAACATGTGTTAGCAAGCAAGTCATCCTCTATCATACTATAAGGGAATGTGATCAAGTTCCTGGAGAAAAAGCAGAATATAAATGCAATTAATTAAACATGGCTGTTCATATAGTATTGTTGATACACTTATGGAAATAAACTTGTATCTTAATGGTAAGTTGCATTTTAATAAAGTCATGTACTAAAATATCCAAACAGTTTTCTACCAGCTCAATGTCTTAATATTGCGTTACTGTGACTACTCTATAATGGTCTTCAACTGTCTAGGAAGTATAAGAAAATTACCAGGAGAAATAATATTTATCAAGTATTCAGAACCCAAGTGACAGCATGAGAACAGGTTTGGCAATGACCTGGAAATACAAAGATAATGTGCAGACTCATTCATTTTTCTCCTCCGGTCTCTGGGGCACAAAAGTGACCTCATCACTCAAGGAAAATGACCTCTGTCAATATGTTTTAAATGGTTAGAACATGTTTCAAGCAAAGTGGAAGTTTTAACTCACATCTTTAAAACAAACAAGGTTTTAATGTATAAGTGGCAGAGAGGAATCTTTGGAGTCACTGCTTTTCTAATGAATGGATTCAATACTCTTCTTGTTTAAGCGCAGTGCATGTGAAAGAATCTTTTTAGAACTACATTTTTGAGCATCCCACTTTTTTAGATCTTCCCCAGAAATAAACTTTGAAATGTTTTTATGAAGTACTTAAAGAAGCTAAAGACTTTAGTTCAGTAAAAAGATGCATAATTATTGTTTTTAATACCCGGACACTAGGGTTAATATTTATGTGTTTTTTTCTGTCTTGGAGAGTCTTCTTGGTCTTTATCTGGAGTGAGTCTGTCTACTGGCTATATCTGTGCATATTATAGGCTATGAAGTTTTGCTTAATAAATAATATGAACAACCAGTGTGCTAATGTAAGCAGACCACTTTTTATATGACTGGACAAATAAACCAGTAAGAACTCTTTGTGACTTTGTAACTACTTTCAAACAAAACAACTTTTAATCATGGTTTAAAGACAGCATTACTTAACCATTCTCATAGAGGAAAACACGCATACAAACACACATCCTTCATGGGATTAATACAGTCTTTTAAATTTGAACAAGAAATATTTGTAACTGATGTGTCATATACCTTGATTGACCAATCTTAGTTTCAGGGGGTAGTCAGTCAATCCTGGGGAAAGATGCATCTGTTGAAGACAGGGCTATTTTTATGTGCCCCAAAGAACCTTTTTTGTAATAGAATCTGAAATGCTGCTGAACTTACTTTATTTGCAATTTCCTTTTTTAAACATGCTTAATTTTTTTCACTGATGTTTGATGCTTTGCCAATGGAGTGACTTTCATGCGGCCAAAAAAGAAAAAGAAAGAAAAAAAAAAAAAGGATTTCAAAGATTGGGAACTCTGTTTTATGGATCAGGATTCCTCATTATTTAGAAATAAGTAACACTGAATGTTTCTAAATTTAATGAAATTGAATTAAATATTTTTAAGATGACTGAAATTAATCTCAGCTATTAATATAGTGGGCAAACTCCATACAAAATGTGGGTTTTATTTTCAGTATTTTTTCAATATATATATAAAATAGGCAGCCATGTAGTTATATTGTTTCATTTTGATTCAATGTTCATCATAACTTGTATGTTTTACCTGCCATTTAAAAAACAACTTTCCAAGGTCTTGATATAAATCTGCTATTTAAAAGCTTTTGTGGTTTACTGTAAAGGTTATCACAACTGTCAAACGTAACTAATTATTTCAATGTCAAGAAATTCCTGAGAAAATTACGTAACACACTCACATAGTTTGAGCACCTAGCTGAATTTTTGTTGTAGTTAAACTTAAACTTTTTTTTCATGCCTGCATCTATAAGTTTTCAATAAAACCTACTAATGAAAAAAAGGTATTGGTTCAGAGGTTGAGGCAGTATTTGGGGATTTCATCCTCCCAGGTTGGTTTACTATGTTCACTTTATTATTCTGTCACGTCTGAAAGTATTGTACTGAACTCATACGAACTGGAACATGCTTTTGCTTCTCTTTCAAGAACACGTTTTAGCAAGCAAGTTGTCTTTCATCATACTATGAGGATAATAACCATTTCAGTTTTTCCAAAAATATCACATTGAAAGTGATTAAAACTTTATAGATATAGGAGTCAGAAAAGTTATAAACTGATCTGCCCTGTAAGATTTGCCCTAAGATCTAACATTAATAGAAGTTTAACATATATTAAACACTATGAGCATTTGTATTATTAGAGAATGTATAAAGATTTGGCATCTTTTGAGCTCAGAAATGCAGAGTCTGTTTATGATGATAATTAGAGCAAGACAGAAAGATGCCATAAACTACAGAATTGTGCACATTGAAGTCATTTTAGAAATTGTATGTGTATATAACAGTATATGGTTATGCTATCCTTCATCTAACGAGTTAAGGGAGATAGAAAAGCTTCTTTCTCTTATTCTGTTACCTCACAGCAAGGCTCTGGGGTATGTTAGTGGGGTTTTTGAATCACCATTTCATCACACTGGATCAAAATATTACAATACACAAGGATAATTTTTTAAGGACAATCTTAGAGCTTAAGTTACAATTAAATTTTTCCGATCTTCCATTTGCAGTGGCCACTATATTTTAAGGATTATCTGTCTCTTAGTTTTCTTTCAGGACATATGTTTCTAAATAAATCAACATTACATCTCAATAGGAGAGAGACTGTGACTTGGTCAGTCATGGCTTGGATCCAAATTAGAAGTGTCCAGGACTTTAGGTTTATATTCATAATCTGTGATTGTGCAGTTCATCCTTTTTTATATGTGTATAAAAATGGGCGGGGCGTAATTGAATAGCTGCAACCACTATCTTGACTTTTTTGACTCTTGTCCAAGGTACCCCAACTTCAGTTTCCAATATAAATTGCTGCTGCAGTAACACCGTCTCAAACGCTGGATGCAAGGGACCAAGTGGACGGTTCTTTAAATTCATTAGGTAAAAAGCAACCAATATCATATTGGATAGTCTCCTTAAACTGGGCATCAGATTATCTCATTTTTCTGCCTTTGATGAAAAACAAAGGCTTGGCATGAGTAGAAAAGCAAAAAGCAGATCTGCTACTGATCCCTGCACCTACTTTGAATTTCCAGTGCAGCATACAAAGATTAAGCCTGTACATGTCCTGTTGATGCTTATGTTATTCCTGAAACATTACAAGTATGAAGAGTGGACGTGCAAGAAATACTAACATTCACTTTTTAAAATGTAAACTCCTGAAGCAGCCACATTCTTCTTCACCCTTGATTTCCATGTGAATCAAGGGAATTAAAAATTGGAGGATATTTAAAGCATAACCATAAGGAAGTAGACAGGGTTCTTGGCATTGTAAATTCTGCTACCTCAGTGTTGCATTCATGTCGCTCTTTCCCAGTCAAGGCTGCTTGGGAGATGATGTGTGGTTGGGTTTAGACAGTGGTGAAAGTATCCTTGAGAGAGGGTGTATGGTCTACCTGCTCCTCAAGAAGCCATCCCTAGACCCAACTGTTTTAGACAGGTTTTGTTCTGTCTCTAACCCTCCCTTTTTACCTTTTTAGGGAAGATTGTTGAGAAGGTGGTTGCCTTGCAGCTTCAGATGGCCTTGGAGAAAGTGGAGTATCTGGAACCCTTCCAATTGGGTTTCAGGCTGGGCACAGGATTGAAATGGCATTGGTGGCACTAGTAGATGAACTTTGGAGGGAGTGGAATGGGGCAGTATATCTATCCTTGCTCTCCTTGATCTCTTAGCAGCCTTAAATACGATCAAACATGGTATCCTTCTGGACCAGCTCCCAGGGTTAGGAGTCAGAAGCAGTGTTATGCTGGTTCTCCTCCTTCCTCCAAGGTTGGCTCCAGGCAATTTTGATGGAAAGGAGAGGTCTGCCCCATGCCCCTCTTATATGGGGTGCCTCAGGGCTCAGCTCCCCCCTCCCCCGCTCCTCTTTAACATCTATATGAAGCCACTGGGTGAGGTTATTTGATAGCACCAGATGAGGTATCATCAATATGCTGATGATACTCTGCTGATTATCTCAGCCCAAGATGGCCAAGTGATGGCATGGAGGTTCTGTCTCAGTGCCTGGAGACTGTGGGGGATCTTCATGGAGAAGAATAGTCTTCAGCTTAACCCTAGGAAGACAGAGTGGCTTTAGGTGCTTCCTGAATCTGATGTTTTTCCTTCTTTAGTTCTGTATGGGGGTCCTCCTAGACTCACAGGTCCTGTTTGTGACTGGGGGATCTTTGCATAGCTTTGTGTTATCAGCCAATTGCACACCGTCCTGGATCAGGAGGCACTGTGCATGGCTACTCATGTTTGGTAACTCCTGGATAGATTGCTTCCATACACACTATATGGGGCTGCCTTAGAAGAACATCTGGAACTTCAATTGGTCCAGAATGCAGCAGCATGGACAATTATGGGTATGTCTCATTATGCCCATATTACACCTTTGCTCCACAAGTTGCACTGGGTCCAATTTGCTTCCACATTTAATTCAAGATGCTGGTTATTACCTATAAAGCCCTACATGGCATGGGGCCAGGGTATTTGAGGGACTGCTGTACTCCCATTGCTTCTACCCATGCCATTAGGTAGGGCAAGAGGAGCATGCTTAGGGATTAACATTTAGGGATCCAGGAAATGTGCTTGCTTCTGGAACACTATAGTGCTCACGGTTCAGCTGACCTCTGCTTCACCAAAGCCTTGAAGACCTGGTCTTTTCCCAACCATAATGTAGAAAAATCTTTACATATTTTAATTTACCTGAAGAAGATTTTTAAGATATATCTACAAGCATTATAATGGCATTTGTAAACTTTAAATGTGGTATGCAGTGTTATTGCAAATGGTTTATTGGACTGGCTACAGATCCTTTTACTCAGTATTATTAATATTTATGTTGAGGCTACAAGGTCATAGCATTACTCAATTCTGCATTCTTATTGCTTTAAATGTACCTTCTGTGGTTTATATCATAAAATATGATATCTCTTAACAGTGTCACAGCTATGATAAAAAAAGGTATACCCTGGAATGTTTACTCAAGATTTTTGAGAACAGACTTCAAAAAAGCAATGAACGTATTCATGAGCTTAAAGAAAAGCACTCATATGGTCTTCATGTGGATAGCAAGATATTCTTGCAAGCATGCTTGCCTGCTGACAGTACTTTTGGCAGCTAATTCTCACTTTTATAATATTTTGGCTCAAGGCTTCCTTAATGCTATTTTGCAATTGCTACACAATCTTTCAAGAGGAAAATAATATTAGCCTTGGAGATAGAGAAATATATATATATTTCCTTAAAAGGTTGGCAAAAATATAACTGAAACATGTTTATCAAGGATTGCTGGCAGCCTGAGCATTTGTAGGTTGCTTTAAGGTTTCATTTGATTACAGAATGTAATTAGCATCTCACCTATGCCCGGAGGTAAATCAGGATTTTATCTGCCACGTGGTACAAAAAGCAGAACTGGAACTCTGCTAGATATAGGCTTCTCATAGAAACTGTAAAGTATGTTTTTCCACTTGAGATTAAGTTTTATCAGACAGAGGAAGTCATAGCAATTCAAACAGGAGCTAATTGACTGGGGTGGGGTGCCGGAATTGTTCCTTTTTCCTGACTGTAAATTCAGAAAGTTCTCAGCATACTGTGTCTTCCTATTATCAGCACAGAACCACATGGCACCTTAAGATTAAGGAAGTTGCTATAGATTCTTTTACTTCAAGTACAACAGGACCCTCCTTTCCCCACAATACCTGGGAATAAGTTGATCCCAATTCTGATCCTTAGTTACCCAGTAGCATCCTTTGCTTCTTTGAAGATGGGAAAGGGTTCCATGGAAATAAGACACTTGACATGTTTTCATAAAGGGAGAAATATTTATTTTCTCTCTTTAATGTAGTAGAAATATACTTTGAGTCCAGATTGAAATTCCGTGCAAGCCTTTTTCCTTCCCCGCCCCACCCCCCGCCCCCTTCAATAATAGCAGAAGACATCATAGCCTTGGCAGGAGCTGATCACATCCTCTCTTGCCAGCATTTTCATCATATATGACTTGGCATATGTATTTATTAAAAGTTGTCCAAAGGATGGATAGATGGAGAAGTCCAGGGTTGGTCTGAAAGGAGAGGTCTCAAGATTATTTAATTAGGCCTGGGGCAGGCTTGAATGAAGGGTTCAGTTCTTCCTGTCTCCAGTTATTGTCTCTCTGGACATCCCCTCTCTGGCACACTGGGCAAGGCTTTCTTTCCCATCCATGTAGGAAAGCAGGAGCTGTGTCCTTTGCTTATACCTGATGCTATTATGCCAGACTAGAGGTTTGGCTAGTAAATTGGGCTGGAACTGTAAGTAATCCAAGGACCCAGCAATTATTTCTTTAATTGCCCCTCTTTTTTAGTGACATTTTATGTGCTACTAAAGACTTACTGGCTTCTAGAGGTAGACAGAAGGGGAAACACTTAGATTTGGTTCATGGAAGTATATGATAATACTTGAGCATTAAGGATTGAACACTTTGTTTAAAAACAACACTGTTGCTATAACCTTTGCCAACATCAAAAGATTTCATTGAAGAAAGGAATGTTTATCTTACTTATACTTGTTGCAGTCTTTCAGTGACAGCTGGACCTTCACAGATGAGATACAACATAAAGGATTACTGCAAAACCTCAAAGTTGCAATGCTTTAAGGAAATTAGTTTTAAAACTGATTTATTTAAACCATATGGAAACCTTTTATGGGCATGCTTTAAAAGAATTTACAACGGACATATTGATTTGTTCTGTAAAGAAAATCTATATGGTAGAAACAAATACAAAAAACAGAGTATTGAGATAGAAAGCACTGTGAATTCAGATTTTCAGTTACATTTACAAAAATGGATGAAAAAAGGAAGAGAAGCCTATTAAGAGGTGAACAATTAATTTGAGGTTAGCTGCCAAAAAAAGCCATTTTTAAACTTCATATTTGAAGTAGGCTATAAAGAAATGTTACATTATATCATTTGACAAGTAAATTGAAATCACCTATGATTTATCCTATGGATCCTCCTGTAATACAAACTAGTGTTTAAATTTCAGTTTGTCCCTATATATTAAGTATGTTAAATGACTTTGGGGTAATTCGTTTTTACACTGTTTCCTAGTTGACTACTAAAATCAACAGTGCTTTACGAGGAACCTGCCCAGCTTCTAATGTGCCCAAACTAAGCTAAAACTTTCACTGCAGAAAAAAATAGGAATGGGGGATTAAACATTTCCTTAGGATTAAATCAGGGAAGGAAAACATTAAATCAATTTTGGGCCTATAGATGTTATAAATGTTCCTTGTTTAATAGTATTGGCATTTTTTTTTTACCAAAACAAGCTAAACTTAGAAAAATCATATCTTGCTTCACCCTTATTTTGCCTGCCTTTGCTCACTGTTGTGTACCGGTTCTGTGATGAACTTCATGAGCGAGTTCTGTACAACAATACATCTTCAGTCTTTATTCAAGGAGGAAGATTACCTACTGTAAAAATGGTATATGCCAGACTAGGTATTTCCATTCCCATGGGTAATGTATGTTAAAAATATCTGATAAGGTTCAAATCTTCTTAGAAACTTTGCTCATAAGGCAAGGCTTATCCAACAGGCTAGATATAGATAATTTCTGATGGGAATGTCTATGAACACAGAACTGGAGACAAATGTCTTTCCAGCCAGCCTGCACTAATGCATTATCATTTTGCATTATCAAATATTTTCCAATCTGTCCTGAGAGTCATATTGGAAAATATTTATAGAGATGCACTCTGGCTTTTCTTCCCCTGAACTTTAATTTCTATGCTGAACTTTTCCTTAAAATTTCCCAGGAACCATTGTTAATAATTTCTTGTTTTCTACTTAAGACAGTATGGGGGACGCGGTGGCGCAGCGGCTTAATGACGCTGAACACTGCCGGCCAGAAATGGCTGACGCTTCAGCGGTTCGAGTCCAGCCTTCGCGTTAAACAGGGTGAGCTCCTGTTTCCTCCCCAGTTCCTGTCAACCCAACAGGTCGAAAACTCACATGAGTAGATAAATGGGGACTCTCACTCCGGTGGGAGGAAAAATGCTGGTGGCGCCTTGCAAAAAGGAGTTGGGAGCAGTTGCCGGTAAGCGCAAAAAAAAAACCCGTGCGCGCCCAAAAAGGGCGCGAAGCAACGGAAACCCCACCTCCTGCGCTCGCCAGCTGGGCTCTGCTCTAGGAAGGAGGCTCTGGCAAACCACTTCCGAAAAACAATTGTCTTGAAAACTGTAAGGACTCGTCCAAGCAGTCACTGCAGGGTCAGCAATGACTGAGCGCAGACAAAAAAACAAAACAAAACTTAAGACAGTAAAAACAATCAAATAATTCCTATAAATGCTTCTTAAAAACTGGCATGGGAATGTATGCGGGAGAGCATTATTGTGTTCTATTCTCCCTACTTTTCTCCTGCTCTGCATATTTTATTGTAATAGTGAGTTAAAGTAGCAGAGTAATATTCTTGTCATATAAATTTAATCCCAGTATCTGATGAAAAGTCTTAAGGGATTGGTATAAAGTGGCATGCCTTAGTGCTTTACCAATAATTAGAACCTAAACTAACCCTACTCCCCTCAAAAAAGCAAACAAAAAAGTCCCTTGTTCTCATAAAGAATCATTATTCATATGCTGAAATTAAGGCAAATAATAATAATAATCTCATGTAATTAAGAGAAAGTATATGTAAGGGATAAAGCATAGATACTGCAACATGCTTTAAAATGTGCAAGTTGTGTCTCTCTCTGTAGTTGTAGATCCTTAGATATTATTTTGTACACCATTGTTGATTTTTAGTCCTCATAAAAGGGATGAGGCACATCATGTACTATATTTGTACAGGCACAAATCACAAATATATAGTGAGGCTGTCCACACTGGCAATTTATAGCATCTCCTAGCCTTTCCTGTGATGATAAATCACTGATGCAGACAGGTTGTATATATTGCTACAGAGAAGACCGAGTGACATAATAAGTAATAGTCCAGTCTTTTATGCACAAATTTCCTTGTACAAGCCTCTTCCCAAACATTGGGGTGGGGAGTAGATGGGAGAGAATTAGAACACAAAACATAGGAGGAGGACAGGTTAAAAGCTCTCAGAATTTAATTATCCTGCTCATCACCAAATTACATTTAAGTCAAACAATCATGTTAATAATGAAATTCTCCATAATATGGTTTAAACGCATGCACTCACACAATGGAAATTATATTAGTGCTGGTCATGATTATACACTGATGGTAATGCTGGCTAGGAATTCTGGGAGTTGTAATTCAACCTGTCTGGAGGGCACCTACTGGGGAAAGTGCAGCAGGTAAATAAATTGGAAAACTAGTCACTGAATTTCTAACAAATGTTCATAGAAGATATTTTATTCTGCCCACATTATAGGTCGGTGCTTGAATGCAGTCATCTGCATTTGCTGGCTTGGATTTGCCTCCTAATAGGTGACAGCTTCCCAATCCGTAATGCTTTTTAGACACTCCAGTTTTATATCTGATATATCTTTCACAGGGTGTGTCAGAATATAAAATAAAACAAATGTAGGGGACTCTGATGCTTTAGCTAGATTTATGTCACCAAGTAAGTTTTGCATCTGGAGAAGAGCTTTGGTGTTGGACCCAAGTTGGAGTTCCTGCCATGGAAGGAAGGAGGATAGCTTTGAATCTCAATCTTCCTTTCAAAGTACTGGTTTCCTTTGTAATTATTCTACCATAACCAGATTAGATTAGAAAGTGCTTTTCTATACATGGGAATTGCCTTCTTTTTAGTGATCCACACACTAATAAGAAGGCCTTGTATCCTGCATCTCTTTTATAATGAAAAACCATTTATGTATTCTAAAGCATTGGTTTGGTAATTACTTGTAGTACAAATGTTGAATGCAATGATTTCTCACTTGCCTTTGGGAGTTTACATGATCTGAGTACTTTGGATGATGATCCTTCATCTGAGATTTAGATTGCTTATGGAAAATGCAATTTATGATTACTAATAAAAGTTTATTAGCATAGCCTACTAAGAAAAGTATTATTTCCTATCAGAATAATGACTCCAATGTTATTTTATTATTTCCATAGCTTTTTAATGCTCAATGAGCTTTGCACTCCTAATTGTTTCTGCAAATAAACCAAAAATATGGATGTCTGATATTGCTATATTAAGTTTATGTTATCTGCTTATTCTAGAAAATCTACTAAATTATATTGATAAAAATATAATTAGAAATAAATCCCTCTGGTTAAGTTGATACCTTTTATGCAAGCATGCCTAGGAATAGCCACACAAGTGCACATGCACATTGCTAACCATATCCTGATTGATTTTTATTTTCTGTTATCTTTATATAAGGATACATCATCCTTAAATAAAGATAATAACAATGCAAAAACAATTATGAGTGTTAGTAAATTTTAAATATTTTACTAACATACACAAGATTGTCTCTTTTACTAAGCAGAACAGGAGACAGTCTGGAATCTTTCTGAATGTCAGATTTCTGAACTTTTTCAATCAATTATTTGAAATGCTATTTATAGTTTACTATACAGTTCTTTGGAATTGTTTGCTGTTCTGGATTCACTCATGGCTTTAAAACCAGCAAGTGATGATTGTATTCCTAACATAGTATCTACAGATTTGTGGATATATCTAATTTTTGCCTCCCCTTCCTTGTTACCTAGAGGCATGGTTCCTTTAGTTTGCAAATATCCACATATTGCATGTGTATAAGTAAATGAATATTTATTCAAATAAGAATCTATTTATTTATTCAAATGTGTAGTTAACAATGTAACACCATCTAGCCCCAAGGCTAGGAATTTCAAATATTGTTAGGAAAATGCAATTGTATGGTCAATGTGCTAAAAATGTAAGCATAGGAATATTGGCCTTAGGCAGGAAAGCCTTTATAGCTTTAGAAAATTATTCACAGAATTTTAAAAAGCACCAGATATACCTTTCTTTGTGTCCTATGGTTCATATAGGCCTATGCAAATTGGTACAGTTAAATTACCTTAGATTGTAGATTTAATGGTTTGATACTTTTTAGATGGTATTCTTATTAATTTACCTATTTCAAGATCTCCAAGGTTCATGCTACTGGATTTCTGACCTGAAGTACTTTACTTAACTGCACCTGTTTCCAGTATCCTTACAAAGATGAAGATGATGAAAAGCTCATTACCATAGACCTCTAGAGTAGCACTGTTTCTGTTACCAATTTGTAGCGTCCAGATCCCTTTTACAACTCTGGATTCTGATCACAATTTTTAGGGATCAGCAAAGATTTTATCTCTGAGCAGGTTAGTGTGGTAGAACATTAGAATCCCACATTTACAATCCTAGAGTCTAAAAGTTATAAATCAGTATAGATAAAATCTTTTTCACATTCACCAGTGATTCTCCAGATATTTTCAATAGGTAACTTGTCATATTTTTTCTCCTCCCACAAAATTACTAGTGGGTCTTGATGGGAGATCTCAGTAGCTTAAATGATATTGAGAGTGATGCTTGCCTGAGCATGAGTTCCTGGCATGGTCATCATGGCTGATAAGATTGCCTTCTCTGTGTGGAATTGACTTTCTTCGTCATGAGGAATTGACCCAAGTAGTGTGTCCCTCCCTGTTGTAACTTCAAAAGTCAGGCTTGAGAGCAGTTCTTTCCTGCTGCAGCTTTAATTTTATGGAACAGGTTAGTGGCTACCCTGGAGGTTTTCTGGAAGCTACTGGAGATTACGTTCTTTTGAAAAGTATTCAGGAAATAAAGGGTTGGTATCAACTTAATTATTACTGTAGTGCTGTTGTTTGGTTTTATACATATTGTTTTTATTGTTTACTAATAAAAGAATCTGTGCGGATTCTGATGGAACAGAGATAAAATCAATCAACTTGAGGGCAGGTAGGGCTCTATAGACATGAGGGAAGAGAACCTACCAATAGGAAAAAAACCTCCAAAATTAAACCCAGAAGAAAGTCATGGAAAACCCTTTTAGCCTACTGTTCAAAACCCCTACAAAGACTATGTGCTTGATTATTAGAACTTTCCCTCTTGTTCCTATAAAACTTCCTGTATTAACCACATGTTTGTGTTTTTCTGGCATTCTCCGTATTCTAGCTTATTATGTTACTTTAGAGTTTTAAAAGATTTCTGAACCATCAGAAGGATGGAGAGGACAGAAGTGTAATAGGATAATAAGGGTAAATATCCCACAAAAAGGAGAGTTATATGACAGATGAACCAGAAAAGAGTATTTTAAATCAGATTATTATATGACCTGGACATGAGATGAAAAAGTGTCAATAATACTCAAAAGGATGCTGCTAAGTATGTGCTCTGTTATAACTAGAATCTATTAAGATTAGTGGATATCCCATAAACATTAGTGTTATGGAAATGTATGCATCTATTACCAACACTGTAATGAAAGCAATGGAGGAAAATTGGCAAAGGTGCTAAATGCAACATCTGGAAACCACACAGCACTAATATTGAATGGTTGTCATACAAAAAATGGAGAAATGGTGAAAGTTGGTCTTATAGGAATATTTAGAATGGGTAAATGCAGAAAATATGTTAATAGAGTTTTATGAAAAGTATTCTTTTATTGCCAACACCTGTTTTAAGCAACATAGGCACAAATTTTATACCTGGACATAACCAGATGTACAAAGTTGGAATGAAATTTACTAGCTAATAGGAAACAGAGCAGTTCAGTCAGTCAGACACAACTAGGTGCAGTGTGGAATAGGCCATGAATTATCATTGTCAGATATACAGGCTAAATTTAGAAAATTAAGGAGAGTAGGCATGCCAGCAAGATTTGGCCTAGAGGATATACAGTCAGAATGTAAAATCAGTACTAGAAACAGAGTCAGTTCACTTAATTCATGCAAAAGTAACCCGAGGAGTTATGGAAAGAGATAAGAGACACTGTAAAAATCAAAGCAGGAAGAAATATTCTAAATACCTCAAAGAAGAAAAGATTCAGGTGGATTCCAGAACAAACTATTATGATAGCCAAAGGAAGACATAAAAGGATAAAAGCTCTGAGGATGGCATACGATGATTAAGTGCAGACCTCAAGCAAAAGATGACTAGGAAAAATATCGCAATCAAGAATGTCAACAAATGAAAATGAGATGATTTTAAGAAGATCAGAGAATTTCAAGACTACTTAAGAGTACTCATGGAAGAAATCTAATACAGACAAATGAAGTTAGAGGAAGGTGGAAAACTATACTGAAGCCCTTTAGAGACAGAACTGTAGAATGACAGAAATATTTGTAGAGAAAGAATAAATTCAAGAACCAATTCCATTAAAAGGTAAAATACAAGTCAATATAGCAGCTATCAAATAGGAGAACATCAGCTGCAAATGAAATGCTCATGAATTGTTTAAGAAGAGACAGTTAAAATTGTAACAGTTATAAGTTGACAAATATGGAACAAAGCTGTGGTCTACAACAGAGGCTTTCAAACTTTTTCAGGCCATGGAATCTGCTTGCTTAAAAAAAAAAATTCCCAGAACTCCCAGTCAAGAGGGATGGGGCTTCTGAATGACAACTAACAAGCCCAGACCTTGGCAACTTTAAGATGTGTGGACTTCAACTCCCAGAATTCCTCAGCTAACACTGCCCTATGAAAATACTATGTCAGTGTGTTCAAGGTTCCCTCCCTCCCTTTGGGACTAAGGAAAAAAAAAAACCCAACTCTCAAATGTCTCAGTGCTGCTTTTCAGCAATTTTTCTAAGTGACTAAAGGGAAAATAAACCCTCTCTGCAAATCCTTTGCAGAGAGGGTTCTTTTTCTCCACCCACTTACTACAATGGAACCCAGTTTGAAAAACCTCAGTCTACAATGGAAATGATCTATATATTGACCTTTACTAGACAAAAGGTAATACAGTAGAATCTGTATCTTAAAGAATGATTTCTCACCAAGCAAAGCCATACATGAAGACAGAAGTGTCAAATGTAGGTTTCATGTGGTTGAGGTAAATAGACAAAGAGGAGACAATAGATAAGATAGACAGATTGTATTTAAAAAGTCCCTGGAATGTTCTTGAAAGAGCTATGGATTGTCACTAGTAATACATTGAAATTGTCTGTACAGTAACCAGGCCCAACTCAAAGACCTGAGTAACTAACATAATCTCCTTTTTTGGTCACTTTTGTTTGATAAAAATAATAGTATGACTTAGTTACAGATTTTGTTTTTGTTTTGTTTTTTCACATGAATTTTGATTGCTTTGAAACAAGTACTTTTTTAAATATCAAAATTTTAAAGTTTTCTTGTTGAATATTTTTCTTGCAGATCATGATGGTATATTGCCAATAATAAAAGGTTAAATACAAATCTCATGACTAAAAGCATGCTCCTGTCTTATGTGCTATTTTTGTAAGTATCTAATTATCCACTTAAAAGTGGTATATCAGATCCAAACTTGCCTCTAAATTCTTTTCACTTTGGCAGGTTCTTGGTGGCCTTCATTACATCAACATATCAAATGCAAACCTAAAGCCTGTAAATGCTATGTATTTGAGTATATATAAAACTATTTATTAGCTAGATGTTGTAGCACTGATGCTTAAGCAACTATGGAGCAATCTGAAACCTACATGATGTTCTAAATTAATAAGTCATTCTTAACATCAATCTAGTAACTTATATATGTGTCTCCTGAATAACTTGTTATGTTCAAAAGACTAACAGGTATATAGCTGGCAAAGGCAGCTCTCTTGAAAATGGAATTATAGCCAAGTCTCATCCTTTGGAATGGGCATAGGTGTATATGAATAGAAAGACCAAGACTGGTATTCACCTTAGTATTCTGGAGAGACAAAATTGCATCTTGGCGGCTCTAGGATGGGAAATAAGGTCATTAATTTCAGAAACTGATGCCTCTGGCCGGTTCAGGAGATGTTCTAAAATAGCTTCAGTGGACATATGAAAGGACTTCTCTCATAATATAACTCCAAGAATATGTATTCCATTGTTCAGCTAAGACAAGACATCTGTCTTTATAATACATGGTCAAAAATCCCTTTCTGTTACATGCCAAAAATGAACTTCTTAGTGGATTTGACCATGTGGATCAGTTGGGATCAAATCTTTCTCTGATCTTCTTTTTTATTTGAGTTAAAAGTTTACTTTTTTTCCCCTGACAAATGGTTTGTCAGTTTCTAATAGCAGAATTAGAAATTAACTTATATAACTGATTAAGTTAACCATGTCTTGTTTTAGCTCTTAAGGGAAGAACTATTTTCACAGGTTCTTTGGTTAAAATACCACTTGGTTCTTGAACTACTAATTTGTAATAATCTTTCATAGTATAACATTCTTTGTTGCCTATTATTTTCTGAACATAGAAGTACATTTTAAGTGTGGTAGAATCAACTGTCCTAAGAAAGGATGGTAACACGCAAACTAAATGATAATTTTTTATTGCAATAACTTTGAGAAGCAAATCCAGTATTATGGAGTTTAAAACTGAGAGTCATACATTGTACTGTGCCTCTCTTCCACACAATTACATAGCCTTTGGTGAAAGGGTTAAATATCATTCATTTTTTAAATTTCTGCAGACCTATCTTCTTGAAAGACACAATATTAATGTAAAATATAGTAGTTCTGCTTCAGATTGATTGCATTCTATTCTTTCTTCTGTCTGGGCTCTGTAATTTTTGAAAATTTATTTAAGAACAACAATTAAACAAGCCACCACTCTAGGCCAAACTAATCAATTGTTTTGACAAAGAATGTTGAAACCTATTGGAATCACATATAGCACAAGTTTTCTATGAACTACTTACAGACATGGTAGAAACAGTAACTATGGAAACTTGAGAGTTATTTCCAGAGTGGCATATCAGGGTACAGCCTTCTTATTTTATGTGAGTCCAACAAAACCAGAAAGAAGTAAGTGTTATGCAAGTTGTCAAATACAAGGATTATAAAGATCAAAGTAGGCTTAGAGGAAACAAGTAAACAACAACAAAATGTGGAATTCCCACCTTCCCTGTCAAAAAAGTTTATCCGATTTCTTGCCAACTTGCTGACATGAACCAGCATATATACTACAGCATCCATCATACTTACAAACCCAGAATCTTAGGCTTTATTAAAGCTTTATTTTTGTTATTGTTTTTTCTTTTGGAAACAGGCAAAATTTCTTTAAAACAACTAATTGTTATTGTTGGCTTGCTGTGATTAACACTTTTGAAGTTTATCCATGAACAAGGGTCAAGAGTGAACAATGTGATTTTTCTGGGTGGCAATTTCCACATGTGGGCAATTTCTCAACTTGCGTGCAAATTGTCTATGTTCCATAGAAAAATCATTTCTTACAGAGATGTTTTGGTGAAGTTATATTTATTTGATGGTTTCAATCTAAAAATATTTGAGACTCCATGCACATACATACCAGTTCCTCTTCTACATACTCTTGCTACACAGAATACTTTTTTAAAAAATCTATTGCAGTGCAACCTGGGCTCTAGTGATATAAAAGATGGGGAGGGGGAGAGTAACCATAAAATCACAAGGCTAGCCCTATTCTTTATGTGAGTAGTTCTTAGTATCCCAGTCAATATATCATATGCAACATAGCAAAGCAGATCATCTTCATTTGTAAAGTGTCATGAACCAATCGTTCTATAGGTAAATCTTATATTAAGAAGGGCAGTCTTCTATTTGGTGTCATGTTTTGAAGATTGCAGTCTACATTGTTTTAAAATAACAAATCATAAACAGAGAGGGGTCTTGAAATTATTGTTAATAATTATTGACAGTAAACTAAGCAGGTACATAGCATCTCTACATATCTAGTTAAGTAATAATAAGAGGAATGTCTATATTTCTTTTTATAATTCTATATAAAAACTAATTCTATTTTAGGTAAACTGGTGGTGTTCTCTTGTGTTCTATTGCAACTAAGAAAATGCAGTGATAATGACAACAATCAATGAATATTAGAGGATAAAAACTTATTATCAATTAAAAGAGGTACTAGGTCAGGAACTGACAGAAGAAGCAACTCTCCATCATGGATGTAATTAAACAAAGGTGTATCCCCAGTGTATGAAAGTGACTATCAGAAGCAATAGATTTAGAAGTGTTTCTGCACTGCTAAAATTTAAAAACAAGTCTTCATTTAAAAAAGGTAGCCTTTGACCTTCAGGGAAGAAAAAAGACACTGTAGAATATATGAGAGGACACTAGATTTTTGAAGTGAAAAATTGATGCAACTGCACCTTGCAGGAAGACAAAAGCAGGTCATGGTCATTGGTGACATACAAATACAATGGATTGAAAAAAGTGTGCCAAACTAGATCCAGTCATTCATACAGTATGTTGCTTATCAAGAGGCATAATCAGGCATGGGACAGAACAACTCACAATACTTCATATTCATTGAGAAAAAATCCTGCTATTTCATGTAGGGACAAATGATATTGTGAACATACAGGATTTATAACCATGGTCTTTGAAGATCTAGGAAGGAAGGAATTCAAAACCTAGGGGCTCATGTAGTCTTCTCATCTATTCTTTCAGTCCATAAAAACAATTGGAAAAGAAAAAAAATAACACTGCAGATAAATGAGTGGCTAGGCAAATTGTGTTACTGGAAAAGATTTGATTTCTGAGACCATGATCTGGATCATCTGGATGATGGATAGCTGGCACAGGATGGGCAGAATCTCCCAAGCAGCAGTAAACATTTGTAGAGCTGAAGCATGGTTAGCTTGACAAGAAGGCTTTAAACTGCATGTTGGGGGAGTTGGAGATGAAATCCCCAAAGAATTTTTTTTACAAAGATTTGTGCACTGTAGTGGGAGTGACAGATGCTCTCTGTGTGTGTGTATATGTGTGTGTGTGTGTGTATGCATGTACACACTGTGAATGAAAGAAGAGAGAAAAAGACAATGTTCTCTCTCCCACTTCAAGACACAGCCCCACTGCCACACTGGTTAGCTTCTATTCAGGCTAATCCAGGTCTCTGACCCAAGGATTGGCTAGGAGACATGGCAGGTACAATGGGGAAGTTCATGTTGAAGGAAGTAGACCTTCTGATTGCTCAAAGCAGAATAGTTTGGGAATATAGTGTCCAAAGACCAGAGGGGTGGAAACATGCTGACATCAGTACAAAGTGACCAATGAGAGCCAGGCTGATGCCACACTCTTGGGATCACCTGACAGGACTACCAAGAAAATGGTTGGTGAAGCACATCAGATTGTACTCCTGGTAAAACCTATGTGGCTTGTTGGATGAATGGAGGGAAAAGCACCATTTTAATAATGCAGTAACCAAGATTGACTTAACTGCCTCAGGTGTAGATTGGGGACATGGCAGGAAAAAAGTGATTGCCAGGACTTATTTATGCAGAAGTTAGGTGCACGCTGAGAAAGGCCCTTAACCAAAGAAGTGGTTAGAAGTGGAAACTAATTTAGGGAATTAGTACTATTTAGGGAAACTAAAACTGAGCATCAGTATACCTTTGAGTTAAAAAGAAGAGATTGGAACAACTGCAGGACAAGGTTGAAATCTATTCTTCTTGGCCTTTTCCTCCACATCCTAGATGGGGGATGCCAAATGGATTGGTTATTTTATGATATTCTATGTGATTAAACCTAATTACTAGAATTGGGAATTGTTAGCTATTTGGAGTGTTGGGACTGAAGCAGCATAAATCCCAAATAAATAGATAATGATATAGATTACCGTGATGATGGACTCTTCAATTTACCTGACATTCATAAATCAGTTTGCTAAGTTAGTCCCCCAATTAGTCTGTGCAGACTGTATATCAATTGTATTAATTTTCATGAACCTTAAAGTTGCACCAATTAAAGCATATTTCTTTGTCTTGATCCTGCCCACTTCTTTGTCCTGGTCCTGTTCAACCATGAATCTAGCATGCCACTCAAAGGCTAAGTGTGACTCTAGGTTCTCCCACAATTGTGTACTACTGACCTCTAAGGTCATAAACTGGAGGCAGATAAAATGTCTAAAAAGTTAAGCGAATGCATACTCTGGTGTAGACCCACTGATTTTAATAAGAGCACATGAACGTACACTAATGATGGCTTTTTCTTAAGAAGTAACGCTTGGAGCCTTACATTGTACAAAGTAGGGCATATATACAATTTGAGGATTGATTGATGTTATTACACAGGCTTGTCTTTGGTATATTTATTATAATATTAAAGGAGCTTTTTCATGAACCTGTGAACATTTGAATTTTAATGTTTAGAGCTTTTATAATACTTACTTATTTCTGTAATTTAGGTGCAGTTCAGTTCCAAAATAGACTCTGAGCAGCTTGCAGTGATTCAAAAGTAAAATAAAGAGATTTAAAAGATGAGAATGAGGAGGAGGAGAACTGCCAAATCCCAAAGTCCAGATCAACAATTGGCAACTACAAGGTTGTTAATAAATTAATTCTGAGACTTTTAATATGTGTTCAGAAGAAAAAAACAATAAGCCACATACTTATTGTTGGTGTGTGCAGGCAAATAAATCTGCCTCACAAAAGTCTTGTTGTTCTGAGCTTTTTTAGGAGGCTGATGACATTATCTCATCTCCTAGTAACATTTCTATTTATTTATTCCCTTCACCAGTCATTTGAGAAGAGAAGATTGTGTTCTTATGACCAGTGATAGGTTCCAGCTTGCTTTTTTTTCATGATTAAGAAAACCACGGAGCATTTCTGTTTTGTTTTGCTTTGTCCTGGGATGGACATTAATGTTGGAGTATGGCTATGAAGTTACAACCTACATTACAGAGTGTTTCATCCATCAAATCATCACTTTGGGTTTCTGAACAAGAGTCTCAAACAAAATAGCTTGTGTCAGGCTGAACTAGTGCCAGTAAATGTTAGTGTGTTTGAAGCTGGCGGTAAGTGTATTTATTTGTCTGAAAGGCTCAGATGGCCTACTGCTGAGACACAGATCAAGGAGGGGGAGGTGGCCTCATAAATTATTGCGTGAAGGCTGACCACCATCATTTAGGAGATAGAATTGTGCCATCTGCTCTTTAAGTTCTTTGATATATTTTCCTTTTCATTGTGGAATGGAAATGTCAAATCTGAAATCAACCCATTTAAATCCTTGACCTTAAGACATGTGTATCACAATAGAGGAGTAAAAACACTCCCCAAAGAAATTGGTAGCTCTGGTGCATATTACATTAGATGCAGAAAGAACTCCTAATAAACAATGCACAATTGCTGTCATGCCCTGTTAAAACATGCAGTTCTCTTCAGACTCTGTGGCTGAAAAGGTACTGGGAGTAGGTCACCAGATCAGGCTGCAAAGAGTCAGACAACTCCTAAAATCAGCCAACAGAGTTTTCTGTATCTTTTTGCAATGCCAATCTTGTAGCTCTTATATTAGGGTGTTAAAATTTCACCTAGACTGCTTAGCTTAGACTCATTATCAATCTTACTAAAAACACACGCATACACACGTTCTACCAACTCACACTGGACCAGTATGGTAGATTACAGTTCATATCTTTCAATGAAGCAGCCTTATTATTATATTACTGAAACCCTCAGTCTCACACACATGCACAAACACACTCTCTCACACCCACCCACATATATGTTTGAAGTTTGAAAGGTGTCTGCCTTGGAAGCAGTAATGGAGCGGCTAATGTATTGTGAGGGGGAGTTGATGCCTGGTTTGAAGCAATATTGGGAATTTGATGCCCAAATGTGTAGGCGACACTTGGTTTGGACTCCCGCTCCAGGGATTAACATATTGTGATGCTTGAATGCCAACAGAAAATCTCCCTTCCCCCTCCCTCTCAGCCCCCACCCTGCTGCATCCAGAGTCCTCCTGCTGAAGCTGTTCAGTGTAGGGTTGCTTTTTCCTGTGAGAGGATTAGAGGAAAAGAGAATTGCTTTGTGAAAAAACAGAGAGAGGGAGGGAATGCTGAGAAGAAACCAGAAGGCCTGGAAATACTTCTTGTAGACAATTGAGACGAACTGCATGTTGTACAGCAGCTGACTGCTGTTGTACATACTGTAAGTGAAGCTGGTAAGGTTATTTCCTCTTCCCCTCCCCCCATTCTACAGTTTTGTGATGCTATTATAATTGCCTTTATGGAGGACATTTCTTAGGAAGAAAGGATCTGCTAATGATGCTAAGTTATAAGGCAAGGTCTTCTGTTGCTCCCCATGTAGGTGCTTAAAAGACAAAGAGGGGCTGTTTTTACAAGAATAGGGACTTGAGAGCGTAAGAAACATTATTTGCTGCTTTTGCTTAGAATTTCTTTTCATAAAGTTGAGCAATGAAAGGAGTAGGGGTCATCTATAAAGTACCAGGCTCTCTGGATATATTCTCAAAACTATTTTATGGTGAGGGAGAGCCCTTTCAGATAAATGCTCTGCAACATTCTTTCTTGATGTTATTGGACTTGTCACTTTCCTGGCAGAATTCCAAATTTCCTGGGGTGTGCGTGAGAAACATATATTATAATCCACAAAGGCAATAGGGGCTATTTGCCTTAGCAATAAAAACTAAGCAGGCAACTTATTCAGAAAATACCTTCTAAAGTCTTTTCCAGAAGGGTAGAGGGAAGGAAAGTGAGATTGTATTTTCTGAAACATTTTCTGAAGAAAGAAGATAGATTAATCTAAAAACAGGGAAGAATACACTGGTGTGTGGATAAAATAGGTTGGCTCAGTACTTGCATAACTGAATGGAAGATAATAGTGGCAACCCAGCATTGAAACATACAGGTGCATTTAGAGTTCTAAATTTATGCTGCAATATGAAACTGTGGGAAATGAACTGCACAGAAATTAAGGAGACTAGAGCTAGTGTTAGAGCCTTCTATCACTTTTTCTATCTCTATTTCTTTTTTAAAATGACATTTTTAGAATACTAAGTGCATTTCAATGCATCTTTTATTTTGTTTTGGCTTAACCTTTAATTGGAAGTTGATTGGAAGAGAAAAGATGCATACATTTGATTCAAGGCAATCTCTAAAAGGATTGGAACGTTCTTCTGGTGCATTTCATGAACAACAAGGACATAATTGTAAGGAAAACTTTTTTTGTGGTCCGTCAGAATTCAAATAAAGAAAGCAAGAGATGATGGCCATTACTTAACAGCCATGATTGACAGAAAACTCTTTGGATCTAACTTTTACATCTTTTCCAGATTTTTTTCTTTTTCATCTCTCTCTCTCAAGTGTTTAAAGTTTTATCATGTTCTTCAGCATGCATATCTGAAATAACCTCTCTGTGTTTCTTGCTGTGAATGAATACATTCCTTTCTCTTTGTATGCCTCTCTAACTCCTAACTTTCTTTTCTTTTCCTCTTGGGGATACCAAAATAAATGTTTTAATGCTCTTATTCACTGTTAACTAGATCTTTTGTGATTTAAAGTCATTCCTACGAACTTCTAGGGAAAAACTTGATGAGCCATGGTGTAGTCTTGCATAAACTAGTTTAGGAACTGAGCCATAACTATGGGTGGCTTTTTCCCTCAAAAACAGGGAGCTAATATTAGAAAAAGGAGTTGCCATGGAACTAGAGAAGGAGAGAGAGAATGACTGTCTCTGAATGAATGTTAGGAGTGCAAACTCCTAAATGTTTTCATTACTTCACTATACATTATCATATATAAGATAACTTTCCATTGCTTTATTTATATCTTAGCTATGTGTTTTTCTTTCATATGCATGCACACAAACATACAGATACTAGCAGAACTGGTTGCTAAGGGCTTTTTCCCCAGATTTAATCCCACAGTGTTACACATATTTACCTAGTCACAGCAGGAGTATTAAGTAAGTTGCATTCATTTAATTTCAATTTTGCAACTGATAACTTTCTCTTTCAGGTTGTTTCTTTTCTGTGAACTTTTATTTTGACCTTCATAATCATGCATTAGTTATAGAAGTTATTCAGCCTATGCAGTTTAGCTGGGTAAATGTACGTAATCATTCACAGTATTCAGAGTTACAGAATGATAGGCACCTCTAGACATGCAAATCAGATGTTATTTCCATATGCTTTTTTTTTTTATCTGCACTCAATCGTTACCAATTCTATGGTGGCTGCCTGGACGAGTCCTTGCAGTTTTCAAGGCAAGGTGTTTCGGAAATGGTTTGCCAGTGCCTCCTTCCTAGAGCAGAGCCCAGCTGGCGAGCGCAGGAGGCGGGGTTTCCGTTGCTTTGCGCCTTTTTTGGGCGAGCGCGGCTTCTGCGCTACCGGCAACTGCTCCTGACTCCTTTTGTAAGGTGCCGCCAGCATTTTTCCTCTCACTGGAGTGAGAGTACCCATTTATCTACTCACGTAAGTTTTCGATCTGCTGGGTTGACAGGAGCTGGGGAGGAAGCAGGAGCTCACTCTGCTGCACGAAAGCTGGGCTCGAACCACTGAAGTGTTGACCATTTCTGGCCAGCAACTTTCAGCGTCATTAAGCCGCTGCGCCACTTCTTAAACACACCCCAAAACTGCTATTTTGTAGTGTTAATTGTCAGCTGGTGGTATTCATTTCTTTTCACTGAGGCATGAAATTCCAAAATCTTTTGTAAGACAGGAAATGGAAGATCTTAAAATTTTAGTTTGCAACGATATATTTTAAGTGTTGCTAAATGAGTCTTTTAACTATTAAAGTGGAAGCTTTAAAGACAGTACAGGGGTAAATTTCAATCAACTTTTGAGGTGAGATAAGAGAATATAAGAAGACCAGTTAGGAAATACTATACAGAAACTCAGGCTCATTTTCTCTGTTTTAAAAAAGGATTTTCAATTTGATAAACTTTGTAGTTTTTTCATAGTTCAGTATCAAGTTTTGTTCCATGAAACCAGACTTGCTTGTGTTATATACAATATAATTAATTGTGCCTATTATACTGATTTGCATGTTTAGTACAATATTCATTCATTCATTCATATGTATGTATGTATGATGACACTAATTTTTTAAAAAAAATATTATAACAAAGTTATATTTTGGTAAGAAAAGCTGGGAACTACACAGAGCAGTTTCTTCAATCACTGCAAGTTTTGCCAAAAGCCCCTTTGATTTTATGTTTTTTAAGAATGTATTTTGGATTATATTTTTTAATATAATATTACCTATAGAAAGCTATGTGATGTTTCTATTCAAAATGATAACTGAAGGCATATTGATTTCTTCAGAGGAATGGTGGAAAATGATAAGTGGTTTGTTTCTTCGTGTAATATCTGCTGGGTAATTTACCATGGGAAAAGTCACCATGCAGTGCTTGATATAGACATAGTATAGTATCTTTTTGCATATTAGAGTTAGAATCAAAAAAGAATTTGTGATGCTTGTTCGTTCACATCTTGAACTTTCTTAGTATTCTCTCAGTGTTATTCTTTGATTCTCCCACATGAAACTAAATATCCTTAATATATCAGTTTGCGATCTGTTCTAGAGCAGATTAAAGCACAATCCTTAAATACACTAAAAATAATCTCTTGCAAGGTTTTTTCCCTAAGGAAAACAGATCATGGGAAGGGACAAGCTTCATACTGTATACAGTAGTCTAATTTTGATTGGGTCCTCTATCCCATAGCTACTCTTTAAAGATAGAAGGATAAGTATGGACTTTTTGTTTTATACCCTGAAAGGACGTGATGTGTATCTATAATAAAGATATTTTCCTGCTTTATTGCTCTTATTGTCCAACCAAAAAAGTGTTGTTTTTTCCTCATTCCAGAAGGTGAGTTATCTTCTCCCACTTGCTTATACGATATAATTTAGAGCAGTGTTTTTCAAACTTGGCAACTTTAAAATATATGGACTTCAACCCCCAGAATTTCCCAGCCAGAAGGGATGGCTTCAGGACCAATAGTTCAATTTCAGTTTTTTTGGTTGTTTAGGAGAGCTGTGTGGGAAGTAGAATGGAAAAGGCTGAGGGTTTTGGGTTTCTTTTTTGTTTCTTTTATTTCATTTTGTACTACCAATTGAAAAAGGTAGAAAACAAAACAAAGTGGTCATGCTTGGCACTTTGCTGTCTAAGACAACAGAACTGAGAAATATGGTGGAAGTAGTTTTGGCATCATACTTCCTTGAGGTAAGATGACATATACTATTGCTGTGATAAAATGGAGAAAAGGTGTAGAAAGATTTTCTTCTAAAATATGGGGGAGGAGAGAAAAAAGTATTTTAGGAACTGAGAATCCAATATATAGTATTACTGCATAGTATTACTCTACTGTAATTCTGACACAGTACCTGTTGTCTTCTAGATGTTGCTCAGTTTACACATCCATGTCACATCATTCACATCATCGGCCAGGAATTCTGGGAGTTGACGTCCACACATCCTAAAGTTGCCAAGTTTGAGAAACGCTGATTTACATGCTAATTAGGTTGATAGGGACATAAGTGCCACCACATGACCATCTGCTGTAGTAGTTCATAAAGTCTTCAAGGCTGGTTTAAGAACACAGAATCTATATTGGACTACAGTTTCCGTAGTGTCTTGTCTTTAACCATGGGAGCTAGGAGCGGAAATTCAAACAATCTGGAAAACATCAGTTCAGTCTATCCTTTATATAGTTCTAGCTGCATGGCAAGTAAAAATGTTACTTTTCTTGATAGCTATTCCAGACTAATTTCTGATAAACTGAAGAACATTTTTAGAACCATATTAGAAAAGGTATTGTATGACACACTTTTCAATGGACTCATACCACTTCCCCAAAATAAAAATTAGTTGCTACTTATGAGCAGGGATAGAAAGAGGGAATCGTTTTCATCTGCAATTTGCTGTAAAAAAGGGAAACATTTTTCACTCTATTTCCCTTCCTTATCCTTTGATTATTATGAAATAAGAGGTGTGCAGTTGAGGTGTCCTTCTAAATTTTGGCTGGACTGCCTTGGATGTACTGATTACTGCTGATCAAGAATGATCTCTAAGATTCTGGGAATTGTAGATTATACAAACATGATTTGTATAATTGTGATTTATTGGGCTGACCTTTTGTATGATCCTTGTCTGGGTATGCACAGCATATTAAAGCATAAACCAGTTTACAAACAACAAGGGCTAGGTTTACACAACATGTTGTGCCAAAACCAAACAGGCATGTTATTGCTTAAGTAGTTTGTAACCAAGAATGTCCTTGCAATGCCTACAAAATGGTATTAGTAGTATCAAAATTACAAAACCTTATCAGTAGTGTATGGGCATTTTCCAAAATCTATTTGATATTCTGAGAGCTAGTGTGGTGTAGTGGTGAAGGCATCAGGCTAGAAACCAGGAGACTAGTGAGTGCTAGTCCCTCCTTAGGCACAAAGCCGGCTTGGGGACACTGGGCCAGTCGCTTTCTCTCAGCTCTAGGAAGCAGGCAAGGGCAAACCACTTCTGAATCTTGCCAAGAAAACTGCAAGGACTTGTGCAGGCAGTCACCAGGAGTCACGACTGACTCAAAGGCTCCAAAAAAAACCCTTGATACTGTGGTGAGCTCACTAAGTAGAATGGATTGTGATTTACAAGAACTGAGTGCAAAATTAATGCGTACTGCTTTCCCTGATTTCATATACAATTCAAAAGACAATTTATCTGCCCCTGAACTAGAGATGAAGACATTCAAGACTTATCAAGTAGCTGATACTTATTAGGCTTCATGACTTCATAAACAATAATTAGCCAAGGCCTTACTTTCCAAAAAAAATAAATAAATAAAGTTTGGAAATGCAATATGGGTTTGCAACACTCCCAACAGACTAAGATAAGCTGTGCACATCAGCAGCACCTACAGCAATATTTTATGATGCCAAAATAGTGACATATGCATGATGATGTAATCATGCAAATGCCACAATTATGTACTTGCATCAGGACATGTGATATAAGTACATAAGTCACAATATTTGGGATTATATCATAATTTACCCCTTACCCTCTCTGGATGCCCATGCTGGATATATTTGGAAAATGTAGATGGATATATGAGGATATATAATATGCTGCTGGTAACTTGAGAATCTTTGTTTGATAAATTGCTTAGTATGCCTGCATAGGACTGTTTATAAGATGTTCTTATATGGATTTTGTATTTTTAAAAATAATTTAATAATAGTCTTAATTACATATTTCTCAGTTTCATTCAGTTATCTTATTCCTTTGAAAAGGTTGCACTAGTGGCCTATATATATGCATGACACAGTTTTTATGTAGCCCTTTTAATGTTGGTGTTGTTTATTATTACAGTATTGCACAATTGTAAGGAAAAACATGCAGAATTTTGCACAACCTTTATCTTCCATATTTCAGTAATTTTTGTTGTTTTTATTTATCACTGCTTAATGAAAGAAGTTGAAAAACATTACACTTCAAATGTTATGGTGGTTTTATTTTCAGTTCATTCACAAAAGTTAAAAGCTGGAAATTCCAACAAACTCTTTAGATTAAAAAAAGGAAAAGTGATTTGATGTTCTGATTGGACTAAATAAAATTAATTTAATGGCATTGAGATTCAGCAACTATAAGTTCTGATTCTCAGCTGTGTAGATTTATGGCTAATTTTGACTAAATAATTCCTCTGAGCAGAATTACTTATAAATACGTGTGTGTGAGCAAATTCATCCCCTCCTTTCCAGACACACTATTTAACCATTAAGAAAAAGCAAAACAAAAATCTATTTTCACATGAACTCTTCTTACTCTTTAAATGCAGCCATTGTTTGTTATGTCTAGTCAGTAATTAGACCTCAGATGGTGAAGCAATTTCAGAACATGGTTTACCAATATACATGCAAATCTAACAGATTGTGGTAGAGTCATGATTAGCATAGTCTCCATCAACATCTTAATTAGCCCCCATCTCAGCATGGAGCAGTGGTGGCTATCTTTGGAGTCCTGAGAATATTTGTTTTTTCTGGGAGAATATATGCTTCCCAAGGGCTGTTTTTTTCATACTAATTGTTGTTGAAACGGAGTAGTCCAGTTCCAGGAAAAAGGAGAGAGAAAGAGAAAGAGTGAGAGATGCCTAAAAGAATGAATCAACAGCTGTATACATGTTATCCATTCTAACATAGCATGAATTATCTGCATCATCCTACTAAGGTAAGTAAGCTCGTTGTGTTGAGAAGAAAGAGTAACAACTTTGTGACTGGGATGGAATATTCATAAAATTATAGGCAAGATTTTTCCAAGCAATGGACAGGAATTTGAATAGTGATTTGTGGAAGGACTGAAATTCCTCATCTCTTATCTGAACTACAAACCACATCTTAGCTTTCTTTTCTGTTCATGAGTGTTTGCTTTTCGCCATGGCAGCTGAAACTGCACTATAAGATTTAGTTTATTCCAGAATAACTTTTAAAATCATCATTCTTACAGAATTTCTACATAGCTTCTGCGATATAAGAAGGTAAGTAATGTTCAGCTCATTGCAGAGTGCCCTCCATGATTAGAATTTCTTGTCCTTTTTTATAAAGCACTTTTGGTTGTTTAGACTTAAATATATCTCTATATCAGTGCCAATTAATCTACTTAAAAAAAAAAACTGATCAACTTGACAATCACTATACATTTATTATTAACAACAAGGCCAAAAAGCTGCAGTGCTTTAACAAGTTCAGGTGAGGTATAATCAAGAAGTATGGTAGGCTTTGGTTTAAGTATATATTGATCAGAGACAAGTCTAATATTGGTTTAGGATGACAGACTAGGCTACCAGATCTGGATATATAGAAAACATTTTGTCCGATCTAGTGGTTATCCATATTTTTGTATCCTAGACTTGGTAGCTCTATGGCAACCATTCAGTAAAGAATGAAGGAACAAGACGTATTTGAGCCCATGCTCAACCCAAGAATTTGTGGTCAGTAGCCATTAACAAAACCACAACTTGGTTGGCACTAATATTCACTTTTGATTTTTTCTTTTTTTTTTATTCAAGTTTAAACATATAACAATAAAAAATGAATACAAAGAAAAATATACAAAGTTAAAAAAATAAAAAGTGCAGAAAGAATTGTTTTCTTATATTTTTTTCTTTCATTTTTGATTTTTTCTCAAGGATTTCTTTTGGTAATAAAATTGGGAAGAGCATTTTAGATGTTATGTTTTAAGAGTTCTGAGCTGTTACCAGCTTAGTACAAGTCACCTAGTATTTTATGCCTACTTGCACTAGTCATAAGGTTAAGCAAGAAAAATAATGGAACAAATAGTAATGGAAATAACTGCAATATATTTGCTCGATGAAATTCCAAACATTCCAAAACATAGCAAACATCACCTTGTAGGAAGACCAAACAAGGAAAGTGGAATAACCTATGAATGTAATGGATAGTGGCATAGAGCAATCCACCTCTGTAAGATTCTATAACGTGGCTTGGCAAGCCACAAATACCTGTGGTTTGGAGGATTTAAAGTATTTTTCTTTAACTTTTAAATACAGCAGATAAAAGCCTGTTTTGTATTTGCAGCAGTAGTCTAATGCTTGAATTGGAAAGCTGTAAGAGTGATCACCTGCCTAAACCAGAAATATAAGAATTGCTTTGCTAGAATACAAGAGAAGTCCAATAACTGTTAACCACCAACTCCTGGAAAGCTCAAAAGCAAAGCGTAGTGGACATAACTGTGTTTTATGGTTTGCTTCTCGTGTCTGGTTCTTATAGGGAACTCCATTTTAACTATTACCATAACAAATTATTGTATTCGATCAGTTCCATTAATTTCTGTAATCCTTTTTAGGATACAAAGATTATGGAATTGTTCTTTTGCACACTACTTTAAGCTCTTTGGAAGAAAGGAAAAAACACAAAATTAATCATCATTCCAGTTTTTGGAAAATGCTACTAATATTTCCCTCCCTTCTTGAATCCCAGATGAACGCCTAGCCGAGTGTAGCAGAGGCCAGGTTGGGAAAGGGTATTCTATTCATTCAGTTCTTTACTAATAATTGTATTTATAATCTATACTTGGCATCTTGTACCAAACCTACGAGCTTCTCTTTGATCCAACCTCTAATCTGGGGACAAGCAACTTCTTGTAGAACAGTTCACTATTGGAAAGGGTGGTTGCAGAAAGTTACGGCAAGGCAATGCTGTTACCTATGTTTGTGTTCCATTTGCTTTTGAAAACCAAGTTAGGCCTCAGTTAATATTTCTACTTAGCTTGTGTGTTTCCTGTCTCAGAATAGCAGTAAATTGTTTGGCGATTAACCTGCTAAAATTAGGCAGTGCGAATGATTATAGAGACCCACAAAAAAGAAGCTTGTGAGCTGTCGGAACCCTTGCTTTAATCTAATGCATTCCTTTTTCTGTGCATTTTATAGCTCTGTGCCTTTGGCCATAACAAACCTAAGTGTGGATGCACCATGAATTTAAGAATAAGAGGTATTTGGTGTTTTTCTGCTTTATTCTCAGTTCATTTTCTGGCATAAAAAATAATTGTCTATTCTAAAAATCATATTGGTATACCGGAGAGTACTGATACTTGGGAGGGCTAGAAGTCCAAACACTAAATGTCAGAATTAGATCTCATCTGCCCATCTGTGCAAAAACGAACAATCATATTTAATGTCCACTCCTCAGTATGTTTCCATTATAGCCGTGGATATCAGTTTAGGAAAGAGTCAGCCACCAAAATAAGCATAATGATATATACTAACACACTTGGCTGAAATTCCTAGGCCAGAAAGAGATAGCATAGACATACCCCTCTTCTTTCGCTGAATTGATTATACTTCTTTGTTACTGAGAGATGGATCTGACTGCCCAAGGCCATAATATTCAGCTCCCTTGTTTTAATAGCGGAGTCCAGATTACAGATTGAAGATAAACTATTACAGCAATCAAACCCTGTCTGGGTTCAGAAACTTGTGAACTTTTTTTGATAGTACTAATCACAAAAACCTAAAGCATTTGTATGTGTGATTTTTTGTCCTCTTCCATTAAAATAATAGCATCAACTATACTGTATAAAATACTATAGTTTGAGATCACATGAAAGACATGCACATTGACACCATGAACATTACCTGGACGTCCATGATCATGACTTACGGAGTTTTCTAAGGTATTTTGAATTTGTAGCAGTTCCTTCATGCATGGAACAGTCATACAAATCATTGTCAGGATAAATCGTTGCACCTGGAAGTGTTAGCAGTTGTAGTCATAAATACCTGGAGGGTACTTGGTTGGGAAAATCTGGTTTCCAAAGGTCATGGGAAGGTTGAAACTTACAAAAAGCATCTTACTAGTCTCAAGGCAGCAAAAGTCTTTGTTAGTTTCATTGCAGATATAGCTATATGTTCATCTGAGTATTTCCCCCTCCTGGAATCCATACATCCAGCCACCAATGTTGGTGCCTTGTGAAGTTATGAAGAAGTATCATATTTGCAAGGAAATAAATGAAATACAGTTCTATTTAATTTTTTCAGCGAGTAAAGCTTAATATAGGAGAGAACTATTAACATGTGGTTTTGTTAAAATTGTTATTTTTATTTTATTTAAGAAATGTATTTGGCTGCCCAGCTCTTATACAGTACATGAAAAGCTCCAGCAATGATTATAACAATAAACCGGCAGTGGAATAAAAGTGATGGACCATGATGACACTGTTACAAAAAACATGATGTCAGGGATCCCTGTGTTACGTTCACCAGCAGTTAGACCATACTGAAAACAGAGGGGATACACAATGGCATAGTGTAAGGAGGAATAGTTTTAGAGCCATACTCCTTCAAGGACCCATATGAAATTGCACACGTAGCTCAGGTTGTGCTAGCATATGTGTGTCGTGTTGGTAAGAGTGAAATTGATCTGACCAATCACAGGCACTTTATACAATAACACTAAGAGTGAAATGTAAAATCACACTGAGCTAAAATCAGTAGGATAAAATCCTCTACACAAATCAGCAGCAAATGCATCAGGGGAAACTGAAAGACTGACATATAAAGCTATATCTTGATTGGTTTATGAAACTGAACTAATGAAGTTGCCTGTTGTACTTCCAAACATACGGAATTCCTCAGGGAGGGCAGCACAATCTAGAAAGCCCTACTACTGATAGGAACAAGGAAGCTTTTAAAGTTTGTAACAGGGAAAACAATCTTAGCAGGATGAAAGCATTACAAGCTTGTTACAGGTCAACATGTATCTTGAAATGAATTCAGCCTCCACTAACAAAGGTGAATTCAAGAAAGCCCTCCCCCCTCCAATAATATTCTGGATACTAGGTCCAGTTTTGGAAGAATGTTTTGAATGCTGCAGTGTGGTATATTTTTCTCTGCAGTTTGTTGATTAAGGTTAGAATCTATCATTTTTAGGAGGCTTTTATTTATAAAGCCACCCCTCTCACAATTGGTGACTCTGGATGGTGTACAAAAGAGAAAAATAAAGGAAAAAAAGTATAAATACAATGCAAAAAACAGAAAACCCAACAAAATTCACACCTTAGGCATGAAAAACTAGCTGGATGACTTTGGGCCAGTCATTCTCTCTCAGCCCAGTTCACCTCACAGTGTTGTTGTTGTGGGGAAAATAGGAGGAAGGAGTATTGCTATGTTTGCTGCCTTGAGTTATATATGAAAAAAAAAGGTGGGATAAAAATCTAAAAACGAAATCAAAAATATAATGAGCAAATAGCAGGTAGCAGAAATGGTGGTGACTCAAAGCAGAAAATGCCCCATGATTCCCAGCAAAATAGGGAAACAAAGCTGGCAGAAGGAAAAGTTCTACAGCCCAAAAGAATGAGGTAGCCTACTCAGGTACTAAAGCATGTATGTGGTAGGTTTTTTTTAAAGAACTAGAAGATGTTTAAGATCAAAATTATGGATGTCATAGAGCCTCTAAGATAGACTACTGCTCTCAGGAAGATGCTACATGATCTCTTATGCTGACGCATGATTTAACTGCTCATTTAGTCAACCTCTGACAAGAAATGTGTGAGGGTAGAAATGCCATCTCACGCTTTGTGTAGCTGCGAGTAGGGTTTGGTCAAATCTTGTCTTTGGGTAAAATGGTGACTACTATTTGGAGTTTTTAAAAGACAGAGACAACTTCAAGTTACCAGTTTAAGGTCATGCATAGTTAACCTCACTCCATACACTGAAACATCCTGGGACACTTCTCTTTCTGAAAACATGAATTCTGACTTTATGACTGCATATAATAAATTAATGAGAGAAAGTGAATGAAACTTTTATATAGCTTTTCCCATCTGACTGACATCCTTGGATTTTTCACCAAGGCATTTTTGTTAATACTGCTCAGTGTTTGTAGAACTCTGAGATGGCATATTATTGAGCATCAGGAAGAGTGCTCTGAGACTTTATCAACGTTTTACTAACATTTTAGGATAGTTAGAAATCTGTCTCTCTTGTCTTTGGCAACTGGGATAAACCCTTAATTGCTGTTTATTTATTTATGAAACTTACACCACCAACTACTGAAGTTTCTGAAGTGTTTATAATAAAATGGACTGCATTGGTGCTATTGGGAACAAGATGCTATGGCCACTTCACCATGCCAGGTAATGTCATCTCCAAGGTTTTTTCTTTGTTCTCACTTTTATTACAGTTTAACAAATACCCCATGATAGTCTGATTAGCAAACTAGTTGAGTATATCCTAGATTGTATGCACAGCTGTTTAAAGAATAGTCAAACATTTCTTCATCAGATTAGAGTGCGTACAGGGCTTAGTCCTTAGACATGTACTCTTTAAGATCTTTGTGAACGGTTTGGGCACAGAAGTAGCAGAAATGTTTATTAAATTTTCAGCTTGGTGAGATGTTGATACCCTAAAGGCAGAAATAAAATTCAAAAAGATTTTGAAAGAATAGTGAGCTGAAAATAACAGCGTGACATTTAATAGAGGCAAATGTAAAGTTTTTCACTTAGGAAAAAGAAATCCAATGTGCACGTCAAGATGGAGAAGACCAAGTAAAATTATCAATGAAAAAAAGTATTGAAGTAGAAATTGATCAGAAGTTAAATATGAATCAACAGTGTGATGTGGCTATAAAAAAGGGAAATGCAGTTTTTGGTTGCATCAGTAGAAGTATATATTTCAATTAAGGGGAAGCAATAATTCTGCACTGGTTTGTACCCGAGTACAATGAAACATATTCAAGGTATTGTGAATTAAATCCTGTGAGGAGGACTGTGGAACTGTTTATCCTGGAGAAGAAAGTCCGAGTGGGATGATAACATTACTTAAAAAATGCAATGACCTGCTCTCTTATCAAGTGATATTAGGAAAAACTTCTTAATGAAGAAAAGCAGTTTATAATTAAACTATTTAAAAAGGATATGAAGAGGCTTTGCTGGAAGTGTTCAAGCAGAGACTAGACAATGATCTTTAAGTTCCATTCCCGCACAGACCAGGAGTTCCTTCTTCTTCTGCCAGCTTTGTTTTCTGCTGGAATTATAGGACATTTTCTGCCTTAAGTTGCAGGATACCACCTCTGCTCTTTGCTATTTATTATATCAGCTTGAAGACAGCTAGTCACTTTACCTTTAGAACCAAACTCTGCACTTAGGAAATCATATTCATAAAGACGTGAGAGAGATCTTCATAACAATGACCTTTCTCATGCCTGTAGGACTATGCAGTGGTAGTTTCCAGTAGAAAGCAAAGTGGAATTTCTGAGTATGTTGCAAGAATTCTAATGGGACTGTTGCTTAATGAACATTTTGCCTTCTTCAAAGCCTGCCTTCTTTCTCTGTATGTACGTATGTATGTATGTATGTATGTGTATGTGTGTGTGTGTATATGGCAGTCCCAGCAAAATATGACTTACTCACAAAAATCTTTAATGGAGATAGATTGAGGTAATTAAAAATGAAATCTGTTAGCAGCTGTAGTAGTGAAAAATAGCGGACCTGTTAGTATGTAAAATGTTTGGATATTTTTTAGAAAGAGATACCGGGCAGCCTGATTGAAATGGAGTAAGCAATGGGAAAGAAGAAATTGTCATTTGAGCTGGAAAATGCATGTGGGCTGAAAATGGAAGAGTAAGAGAACAGTGCTTTCAGTTTTGTTTACCATCTGCATTTTTAAAAAGAAGATAATGGGTGAAAAGATTATTGATGTACTCTGTTGCTGGTGTTCTCTTGAGACTTCTTTGCTGCTGTTTCAGAAAATACCTCCAGAAAATTTCTCCCCTCCTTCTTCCTTCTGTGCCAGTTCTAGGCATTATTGGTTGGTGGAGAGAGATAGAGCTTGAGGCCCTGCTTTGTGGGATTCCTCATGACTCTACTCTCTCTTATTAGCATCTATATGAAACTGCTGAGGGAAGTCATCCTTCATCTCAGGGCAAGGTATCATCTGTATGCCTATGATATCCAGTAAAGCTCTCTGCCTTGGGCTAACCATGTGAGGCTATCAAGGTTCTGTCCCAGTGTCTGAAGGCTGTGGGGGTCTGGATGGGGAATAACAGGTTTCAGTTTAACCCTCGTAAATCCTACTAGCTCTGGGTTTTGAAGTCCCCATGATCCAGTGACTTTACATCTTTATCTTTGAGTGGGCTAGCACTCCCCCAGACAGGGTTGGTGTGCAATCTGAGGGTCCTTCTTGACTCACAAATTGCTCAAAGAGCAGCATTTCATGTGCTAATTGTGCCTGTTCCTGGGCCAAAGACCCTACCCATGGTAAGTCATGCCTTAATCACCTCCCAGCTGGATTATTATAATGCATTCTACATGGGGCTGCCCTTGAAGAGCATTTGGAAGCTATAGCTGGTCCAGAATTTAGTAGCAAGGTCAGATTTGGGTGCTTACCCAGGGCAAGAATAGTTTTGGGCAATTCAGCCAGTGACACCCCTGCTTCATGAGCTGCACTACCTCCCAGTGGTTTCCAAGTCCAATTCAAGATGCTAATTTTCATGTATATCCTTGTCAAATACATGACAAAGAGGCCAGGATACTTGCAAGACAGTTGGTCTCTGATAATTTCTGCTTGTCCCATCAGAACTGGCAGGGTTGGCATGGTCCAGGTTCCTTCCATTATGAAATGTCATCTTGTGGGACCTAGGAGTTATGTCTTTTCTGTCATGGCCCTGGCCCTATGGAACAGCATCTCCCAAAACATCAGGATAGCTCTGACCCTTCTGGCTTTCATAAGGAATTAAAAACCTGGATGTTCCTCCAGGTACTTGGCTCAAGAGGTTAAACCAGCACTGTTGGTGGATTTGTTGTTTGGACTGTACAGATGATAATTGTTGTTGTTATTTTAGGTTTATATTGTTGAATTATATTTTGTTGGTTTTAATCCTCTGAGCAATGCCCATTGTCACTTTTGTGAGATAATCAACTTTATAAATTGTTTAAATAAATAATACTCAGAAAAGATCTCTAATCTTTTTCAGTACCTAGTAAAATGTGAACACATGATCAATTAATGGCTGATTCATTTTCATGCTGAATGTTCCAAGTATGCCATTGGTCTTTAAGTCACCAAGCTGAGAAAAATCACATCTGTGTATTAAATACAGAACCCTACTGGAGTTTTACTGATTTACTGTAACAGATGGGTGGCACATATGCTAAACTGCTTCTTTGGAGAGAAAAAGAGCTAATGAATGTTCAAGTCCAAAGATGCAAAATTATTGTTTGTTTTATTTTATTTATTTATTTACAGAATCTCATATAATGATCCTAGGTGGCTCACAACAATCAATAAAAACAAGGGTAAAAACAAAACCACCTTTCCCCTAGGGACCAGACTAATTCTTATTTATTGATAATAATAGTTACTGAAGAAACGTTTCAGTATGAATTACTTCTGTCTGGCTATACAAGTAGTCCTTGCTTACTGACTGCCTTGTTCAGTGACTATTTGAAGTTAAGATTGTGCTGAAAAAATAAGTTTATGACCAATGCCCACATCTACAAACTTCAGAGAGTCCCTCAGTCACATGATCAACATTACAGTCAGTATGTGATGACCTACGCTTGACCTGTGGTTTTTCTTTTTTTCTCTCTTGCAGAGCAGAGAGATTGGAGAGGAAGGGATTACAAGAGAATAAGCAGGCACACAATGGGGAATACACTGGGCTGTTTGCATAGTGCACCAGATGTTACCAGTACCAGCTTATTGCTTCTGATGTGTATTCATCAGCGTGAAACTGATTAGTCCTGTCAGTTTTTAGCCGGAAAGCATAGTTGCAGTCATTTGATTTCCCACTTAGCAACAGAGTTGCCAGTCTCAATTGTGGTTGCTAAACAAGGACTATGTGTATCATGTTTGGTAATCTGATGAAATGTATATTTACGCAGAATCTAAGGACAGGTGCTAGAGGAAAATAGGAAAGTAGTAATCACTTTTATATTTCTCATGTAACCCTCAGGAAACAGGATGGTACATCTGAATAGAGGAACATGACACAGATGTCTTTCTTACAATGTATACATTATATGGCTATTTTTCATTTCCATTTCTTCCTAGAAATGCTAAGTTTCTGAGTTTCCAACTGATCATCTATCCATTGCTTTTATTCAACAGCATTTTAAAGTAATTTTTAATGTTAAAAACTATTAATGTCAACATTGACAGAACAACATTGCACAGCTATCTTGAAACTATATGGATAGGGCTATCCAGTGTTTTGGATTCAAAGCAAAAGTGTGCTTTAAAAAGTGCAGGGGTCAAATGCATCTTTCTTTGGTATTGCACTGCAGCTGCAAAGGGCAGTCACATCATCCCATGCAGACACAGCTGCTTTCAGAAGTTGCACAGCCATGCTAGTCTTTTTTATTTTTATATATATATAAAACTAAAAAGTACAGCATTATATTAGGAAATTTCAATGCCACTTCTGAGGTGTTAATGTATAATCATTACTTGGATATCTGTTTCAGTATTATTCAGTATTGTAAATATTGTTACTGTTGAATATTGTGCTTGTAACATTGTTGTGGAAGTTTTAATTGTATGTCAGTGTATTGTAAGCTGCCATGAATCTAGAATATTTCCATTGTTTTTCCTGGGTTAGCTCTTTGGTTATTTTGGCACTTGGGCCAGACTTTCCCAGTCTGATTGACCCAGTTGAGTAAGGCTTCTTTATCCTAAGATAAGGAATGTCTGATTCAGATTAGCATATAGAAGCCTTTAATGTTCTTTAAATGCCATTTTAAAATTTTCATTTGCACACATGCTGCTTCTGTTTCATTGTAAAATTTAACATGTTTGAAGAAAAATTAGATATGAAGATTCTTCTAGATTTATTTAATCAAATGTATGGAATTGTCCAACTTGACTGGCTCTGGGTGGCTTAAAAGAAAAATCAGTTAAAAATAATAATAAGATGGCCAAACCAAAATAAAAATAACTAAGCCAAAAAGAAGAATGCTTGATTGTGCAAAACCTAATAAAAACAGTACCTCAACCTAGGGCTGGGGTCTTCAAAGCTCACTTCAAGGATAGCAGATATAGAAACTTAAGAAGATAAGCTATTATATGGACACAATATGAAAGTATAAAAATGGTGGTGACATGCTTTTCAAGACTCCTACTCAAATAATATATTATTATTATTATTATTATTATTATTATTATTATTATTATTATTATTATTATTATTATATAATGCAGGTAGTCCCCAGTTTAATAATATTAATATGCCAATTTGATTAAATTATGTTAATAATTTCTATATGTGTAATGCAGAATATTCCTTTTTAGGAACAGAAATATGATTTTATATCAATGTGGAGTTCTGTGGCATTTTAAGAAAAATTGTACATGCTCATCTTCCCTCTCACTTAATCATCCTAAGAGGTTTTCCAAGTCAGGATCAGAAGACCTATGCAGAGAATCATGGCTGTTGTCTTTCTCCCTTTTAGCAATGCATTTTTCTGAGAAATTAGGAGTCCTTCTAGGTTTCTCTCTATGTACACACAGAAAGTTAGGGATTGATTCATCTACAGAGAGCAAAAGACTATCAGAGTCCAAAGGGATAGCCTGAAAGAGTAGAATTCAGAGAAGAAAGAGTTTTCATGAAGTTTTTACCAGCTCTTATCCAGTTCTCTGGAAACTTTTTAACTCCTTTTCTTATTTATGGGAGATTACAGTTTGTATAATGACTATCCATAATTTATACCTTCTGGCTGTATGCTATTAAATATTTAAAAAAATGTTTCAGAACATTTTAAAATATAGTCCAAAGCATCTGGAAGGCACTAGAGCGAGGGAAGCTAGTTAATTATGGTTTTGAAAAATCTGCTGGTTGGAGGTTGTAATAAAAACAGATGATATTTGATAATGGCCACCAGAGGTTGCTCAGGCATCAGCAAATTCGGCTCCATAGGATTTAAGATGTATGTGGCAAAATAATAAAGATACGGTGTTCTGCCAACTTCTTTGAATTATTTAGCCTATAAAACAGTAGTTTTTCTTCAACAATTAACTTTCAATAGCCTAACTTCACATTTCTGTAAAATAAAATTAATGCTAAGGCCAGGAACATAATTAGGACAATGATAGCCAAGTAGTTTATGTGAAAAGGAAGGTCTTTGGTAAGCTATTGATCAGATTCCTCACTCTGGGCCTCTGTTGCCTAGCACCGCAGGCAGCTAACTCAAATATTCTGCTAGCCATACTAAGAAACTGATAGGGGAAGGGAGGATAGGCTACATTCCAAGAGTTTTTGAAACACATCAGTGCAGAGAATGGGATTAGGCAAAGAACAGATTTTATCATTTAATGCCATATTTGAGCACAGGGCTATTTCTAAGAATAACTTCTATGTGACAAAAAATTGGCTTTTGATGATTCATATAGATCTTTGCAAACCCACACACTCATTCATGCATGGAAAACATCCATAGTGTTGTAGTGTGGTGCTTTTAGACATTTATGAAGCAACTATTTTAACAGAAAATCAGTTCACATAACAGTATGTCAACTCAGGTTTAAATAATGAGCACATATTATTTAGCATTCCTTTTGTTAAGTTTATGATCCTTGGCAATCTCTTGAGCTGTTGGTCAGTGTGCTTAAATTCTTCCCACATTAAAAGAAAAAAAAATCCATTTACTATTTTAGTGGGAAAGATTGTCTATTATGTACATTTGCAAACCATTATTTTGAATGGTTAAGAATGACTACAGTTACATTCATGCCAGGAAAACATATATATATTTATTGTAAAAGGCTTTTCAAGACACAAAGTGCTACAATCATTTACGACTCTTAGTTAAATTAATTTCCCTGTTTGGGAAATGGTTAGGAAAGTAATCGTCTACAGTTCTGCATGATAAAGGAAAACAATATAGAATGGCTATTTATAAGTCTCAGTATAATCCTTTCAGGATCAGAATACATGTATTAAATGAATGATGTAGAGAGTAATAAAGCACAGGGGATTAACAGAGAACCTAATAAAATAGCATAAAACAAGCATTTTAAATGTTCCTTTAGTGTGCTTTCAGCTACATATGAAATCTCATTTTGTGTTCAACATTCCCTCAACTTAACTTTTGGAAGTCCATAATTCTGGATGTACATGGAGAAAAAAGACATTAATATAAAATGTTGCTAATGTAAAAATAGCTTTTTAATTCTGCTTTGTGTCTGAAACATGGAAAGTGTATATTCATCAGTAATATTTTATTAATCTGTCATGATTTGATATGTCATTTCCCCCTTTTCAATTTGCATTTCTGACAATAAGTTTCCTAAATATATACTTAAGGTCTGCTGACTTGAAATGCAACCGAGTGATTTAGATATTGGTTGCGTGAGTACCACAGGACAGCCATAATAGTTAAGGTGTATAAAAAGAAAAGGATTCAAGCTATCAAAATCTGTATGGCCCATAGCTACCCATGCTACTACTTTGATGCCTAGGAAATATATTTTTAATGAGTCATTAAATTTGGAGAGTAAGAAAGAGAATTGTTTCAATGAAGTCAGTGAATGCATTGTCATCAATTTAACCGACAAGTGTCTTGATCATGAATTCATTATCTTCCCTTTTTCCATGCAATAGAAATATAACCACATAATTTTTCTTTGATGAAATAGATGTTAAATAATTTTAAGCCATGTTTCAATTTTTCTATTAGGAAGAACTGAAAGTTTGGGAGGAAGGGAATAACGAAGAGTGTAAAGTCGTAATTTGGACCTAGTTGTTAACATATTAATTGATTATAAGAATGAGTACTCATGAAGCCTTAGCGCAGCTACTTAGTATATGGTCTAATGCAGAAAATAGTAACCATAGCAACTACTCTGTTGAGAGCTAGATATATGCTTCTAACACAGCAATGTCCTAATGAAACGTGTGCATCAAAATGTCAAGACAGTTTCAAAAAATTAACTCTGCTGTGAGAGTTCAAGGCAAATAAGAGACAACTGAAATATCTTTTCTTTTTAATCCCTAGAAGCTGTCAAACTTAGGCTACTGTGAAATGCTTCATATCGCCTCAGAAATCATACAGAAGATAACTTTTAGTATGTTAGTATTGCAGGTAGAGGGTGCTGACTTATGAGCGGTACAATATGTAACGAGGGATTTCCATTGTACACTGATTCTGCACCCAAATCTTCTTTCCAACCACACTCCAATATAAAGAAGTGGGACAGATGATGCTGGGTAAATTAAAGCCACAAATTCATTAAACTACAAGCAAAAATAGTTCTTTTTTATACATATAATTTTTATTAAAAGTTTTAAAAGCAATAACTAATACAAACTAAATTAGAACAGAAAAAATGAAAATCAAAGAAATAACAGAAAAAACTAAAAGTGCAATAAAAAGAAAAGAGGAAAAAAGAGAAAAAGAGAGATATAATGAAAGATATAGAGATATAAAGAAGTAGCTTCCAGTATTCTTCACAACAGTTATAAGTACAATTATATTTAACCTTTCTCTCTAAAGTTACATCATGACTCTCTTCTTTCTATAATCTATCCTGTCTAATCATGAAAACCATAAATCACAAGTTCATTTTTTTCATTTTTATGTAAAAAGTCCATAAGGGGTTTCCAGTCACCAATAAATGTAGATATTGTCCTTTCTCTAATCAAAGAGGTCAGTTTGTCCATCTGAGCAAATTCTGTTAATTTCATCGACCATTCCTCCATGGTGGGTAATGCCAAATCTTTCCATCTTTGTGCATATAGTAATCTCACCATAGTAATCATATCTTGAAATAATCTTCCATAGCTTTTTTCTAACCGTTTGTCCATCAGTCCTTAATGGAAAAGTTCTGGCTTCAATTGAACATAAATCTTCTGTATCAGTGTATGTATTTAAAATCCTCTGTATCAATGTATGTATGTATTTGAATTCAATTTTTTTTAACATGTCCACCAAGCATGATAAAGTGTCTCTTCATGTTCACATTTCCAACATACATTTGAAATGTCTTTATATATTCTAGATAATTTCTCTGGTATCATGTACCAACAATACAACATTTTATAAAAATTGTCTTTAAGATCATAACATAATGTAAATTTCAACCCTTTTAACCACATATTTTCCCACTGATCCATCTGTATATTATAAGTAAAATTCTTAGTCCATTTCGTTATACATTCTTTAACCTGTTTTTCCTTTATTTCCAATTTCAACAAAAGTTTATACATTTTAGCAACTACATGTTCATCATTGGTGCACAATTGTACTTCAAATTCTGTATTACTCTGCTCCATACCATAAGTCTTTTTGTCCATTTTGAATCTTTATGATAACTGTAAATGGGAAAACTGTTGATAGCTACATCCTTCTGCTATTAGTTGCTCTCTTGATTTTATTTTATATTCTCCTTGATGACTTTCCAATAACTTCTGGTACATTAACCATTTATTTTTGCCTGCTGTTTCTCTTCTATGGAATGCTTCTTGTGCTAAGATTCACAGAGGTGCTTTTGGGCACAACCTGGGTTTATATATATTCCATATTCTCAATATGGCACATCTAATAAAATTATTTTTAAAATCCATATTAATTTTAACTTTATTGTACCATAAATATCCATGCCATCCAAACCTCAGGTTGTGATCTTCTAACTGTAAAAGTCTCTCATTTTTCAGCAACATCCATTCTTTCATCCAGACCAAACAACAAGCTGTAAAATAAATTTCAAATCTGATAAACCCAGTCCTACTCTTTCCTTTGCATCTTGTAATACTTTATATTTAACTCATGGTTTTTTTCTCTTGCCATACAAATTTAGATATGTCTTTTTGCTATTGTTTGAATGGTATATCAGTTGTCAAAACAAATAATGTCTGAAAGAAAAACATAATTCTAGGCAAAACATTTGCTTTTATCACCGACCTTCTCCCTAACAGTGACAATTTTAATTTCTCTCATCTTAACATGTCCTTCTTAATTTCATCCCATGTCTTAACATAGTTATTTTGAAATAATAGACAATTTCTATTTGTCATAGTAATTCCAAGTATTTTACTTTTTTCTCAAAACCAGTTTTCTCCATCTGTTCTATTTGATCTTCTAATTTCATATTTTTTGTTAACATCTTTGTCTTCTGATAGTTAACCTTAAAACCTGCTAGCATACCAAATTTCTTTAATTTTTCCATTAAGATTTCTACTTACTTCTAGGGTATCTTTCAGAGCTAACACCAGGTCATCCACAAATGACCTTAACTTATAAGTTTCTTTTTTAATCTTAACTCCCAGGATTGTCTCATCTTGTCTTATATCTCTATTCAATACTTCAAGAACTAAAATGAAGAATGGAGACAGTGGGCATCCTTGTCTTTCTTGCCCCTCTCTGAATCTCACAAGGTTTTGTTAGTTCTCCATGAACAATTATTTGTGCTTTTTGTGAAGTATAAATCGATCTTACTCATTTAATAAAATTATCTCTAAGATTCATATGTTCCAGAACTCTAGATAAGAAAATCCAATTCAAATTGTCAAAGGCCTTCTCTTTATCTAAGAATATCAATACAGCTTGTTTTTCAAAAAAAAAGAACTTCAATGATAGCATTACAATTATTCAATTATGGCAGCCTTAATTAATTGGGTCTAAGCTTGAACGAATGCTAAGTCAAAGAATAGCAGCTGTTTTACAGTGCTTTTACAATGCTTTTAGGCATCAATAGATATCTTCCTGAATCAAAGACCTTTTATACTAAGGGGTACTTTTCTGCTTCCAAGTTGCATAGCCCTGGCTCACATATCATGACAACATATACTTGGTGCCCTAACTGCACTCACTTCCCTATAAGTTTTGTGAGCAGTCTGATTTTTTAAATGGGATTATTCTTAAGTAAAGGTGGCAGCAATTGTAAGTCCTAAGGAGGAACAAGGCCTGATAAGTTTAAGTATTAGATATCTAATATACTTTTTAATTTCTGTTCCTTAAAACTAGTGAAAAGTAGTAATTCATAAAATTCCAAGAATAATGGCATTAAATGAGGATCAATGATACATTCTACTTAACTACCAATGACAACTACAATAGAGTAGGAAGACCGCCAAGATGGGGGGGGGTGACCATTAACTGAACTAAGGGAGTGGGCCAAGTCATTCAAGAAAAGATTAAAAAGGTGAGGAGCAAGGACACAGCCCTGCTTAACTCCCTTCTGTGTAGGTATTCTCTCTGTTAAATGACCCTTAGTCGAATATTTAACTTGACAAGAGGTATCTGTATGCAGTTTCTTTAGTAGGAACAGCAACCTCAGGTCTATTCCTTGTTTCTTCAATTTAGACCACAGTACATCCCTCGGAATTGAGTCAAAAGCACTTTTAAGATCTATAAATGCTACAAAAAGCTTTTTCCTTTCTAAATTCAGGTATTTTTCAATTAGGAAGTTCAATGTGAGACAGTGGTCAGTCGCAGAATTTCTTTTGCAAAAGCCTTGGAGGTCTTCCTACTCCATTGTTACTTTACGCCGATGATACCACAGTTCTTTCCTGCTCGGGGGTGGGCTTATGAAGATATTTGGAGGCATTTTATAATTATTGTCAAAGTAATTCACTTACTATCAATTTTTCCAAATCAAAGGTAATAATATTTGCTAAAAGATGGCATCTGGCGAGATGGTCTATGGGCAGTATAGAAATTGAACAAGTCAAAACTTTTAAATACCTTGGCATTACTTTTAGCTATAATCTTTCTTGGGTAAGTCATCGTAATAAGTCAATTCACTTAGCCAATTGTTCCACCGCCCAGATCAAACAGTTCTATTTTACAAGAGGCAATCAATTTGTACTGGCAGCAATTAGGATATTTAAAGCCAAATCCCTCTCTCAAATACTTTATGGTATCCCTCTTTGGGTGAGAGCTTTTAACGCTAAAGTGGAAGGTATACAGGCTTCCTTTCTGAGGCAGCTCTTAGGGGCTCCTAATTGCGTCTCTTATCCCATAATCTGCCTAGAAACGGGTCAAAGTTTAATCGAAACTAACACGAAACTAATTGTTTAATTAACAATTAAATATTGGCTCAGAATCTTATATAGAGCAGCTCCTCAAAGTCTGCTATCATATCTCAAAAAAGACAAATACATTTCGCTGTGGTTGCGACATATTATATCCAAGCTTAAACGGATTGGGATTGCAATTGAGGACCTATACCTTTCAGATGAAAGCTTTGTATTTAGCACTATTAAACAGAGACTTTTGGACTGAGAATACCACAAATTCAGACCAGCCCAACCTCGTGTATGCTCCCCTGCCATGCTTGGTATAGAAAATCAATTGGGCAAGATGGCACATTATTTCAACGATCTTGTGTTACCTTCCCAGTGAAGGGCCTTTTTTTTGGCTAGAGTGAATGCTTTTCCTTCTGAAGTGCTCCTTGGAAGGTATAAATGCATTCCCATCCATGACAGGCTCTGTCTTTGTAGCAGTCCAGATACAATCTATCATATCATTTTTGATTGTTATTTATTTGCGTCTCTTCGGCATGATTTGCTTCTAAGACCCTTGCAGGGCAAATATCCTCTGAACGACGTGGATCCTATGTCATCCTGCCGGTATTTGCTTTGTGATGCTATACCTGAGATTACCCAAATTGTCGCTAAGTTCTTGGAGGAAGTGTTCAAAAGGAAATGTAACCAAAGTCTTCTTTGAGTATTGTTTTCCTGCTGTCATCCTTATGATATGCTAATTCCTTGTATTTTAATGTCTGTAATGCCAATAAAGGTTTGAATTGAATTGACAACTACAACTCTCCTGCAACTAGAAGATACTGCAGGAAGCTTCCAATTACCAGTGCAGAAACATTTCTGTATAGAATGAGGCTTATTAAAACTGCATGCAAACTTGAAACTTCTCCAAAATATCTTATAATTCCTTTTGTATCAAAATTCCATTATCCACTAATGTCCAACATCAGGAAAAGCAGAGGATGATGATAGTAAATAAAATCTATGCTATCCATTGTTCTTGGCTAGAGTAATTTCTAAAAATGATAGCATATTCATAAATTTAACTAAAATTCAGTTCCTGTTTGAAAGTTGTATAAAAATCATTGTTCTGCAATTCTGAAAAATTCCTATGAGAATTTTTGGAGTTACAGTGCTACCATATATGGAAGACAATAAGTTGGGGAAGTTTTCTCCAAACGATATATGCAAGTTTTAGCATAGGTGCTTAAACATTACTTGCAAATGAACTGCTGTTGTGTGTAAACTGTGCTTCTCTAAGGAGTTTTGGCCTCTTTCGTTTGTCCTATCTTAATTTGTTATTGTAGGAAATGGAATGCAGAAATGTCCAAGCAACTCCTAAGTAGCTCTGTCCAAGGCAATTTTAGGAAAGTAGGTGCCTATTAAACCCACTGAAGCTTGCATTCAGGGAATGGTGTAATTGTTTAACTTGACAAGTGTGTTTTCCCTCTTTCTTTTCTATGATGTACTGATTACTGTAATGCTTGGGAGGATACGAGGTGGAGTTCTTTAGAGTATAGTCACATTGGCATATTTCCGGTATAATGTTTCTATTTCATTGCTAATGCATTGCTACTTGTCTCCAGTCAGCAGATGACATACTCCTTGTATTGCAGTTGATCGATGGGCTACATGCTCTATGTGAATCAGAGGACTTCAAATTATTTTGATATATAACATATAGGTAGTCCCCAGGTGAAGAACGCCCAGTTTACAGACAACTCATAGTTAAGAACGGAGACTATTGTAGGAAAATTCAAGTTAAATGCACAGTGGTTTGAGTTAATTACACAATACTACTTATACTTACACTATTGCATAATACTGTTCTGGCTTACATACAAATTTGACTTAAGAACAGACCTTGGGTATGGAGCTCATTTCTTAAACTGGAGACTGACTACCTGTATGTTGTACTTTTTGTATAGTCACGGAAATGCAAATCAACTGATGTGTATTTCAAGCACCTCTCCTGAAAATGCCCTTATAAAATACGCAAAGGTTCCAATTCAGATAGAATTTTGTTGACAGGAGAAATTAAAGTTTTCTAAAAAAAAAAACACTTATATTTTGTTTGTGTTTATTATATTGATATACTGTCTTTTATACAGGTGCATGGAAGTAGTTTCCAACTGAAGAACTGAAAAATCTTTGTTAGAGTGTTTGTAGAGTTAGAAATAACTGAATATAGTAATATAGAACAGCCTGCTGAAAAAATTAAAGAAGCCATTCCTAAAAGTAATTGAAGTGGAACCAGATTTAGTGATAGTGCACATTCATTGGAATCCATGGATTTACTCTGAGTCTAGATCTGACTCAGCATTATAGTATACCATATTTCAGTATATTCCTTCCATCTTCCTTTGAACTTGTTTGAATCACTTAATATCTATCCATTGGCCTCCATTTTTAGATTGAAACCTCCTTCTGAGTTGTTTTTCATGTCTGTTTCCATCTTGATGTCCTTACAGATATTGTGAAATACAGCTTCTTGTCTCTTCTAACAATTCTCTAAAATTGTTACGTTCCTTCCTGAGATCTTTGTCTCTCTGGGCTTTTGCTTCTCTTATCTTCTTGGCAATTTCCATGGTTTATTCTAACATCAAGTTTGCTTTCTTCTGTTTCTTGATCTTTGGCAATCTCTTTTCACATTTCTCAACAACTTGTTCAAGGTCATCCTACATTTCCTCCAGGTTAGGAATTCAAAGTGATTCCTGATGTTTTCCTTGAAAATGATGGGTATATGCTGAGCATCATATTGTGGAAACTGTTTGGTTTTTTCCTTCCATTTTAGCTTAATTTAGAACTTGCCCATGAGCGGTTCATAATCTATTCCCCAGCCAGCCCCTAGCCACGTCTTTGCTGTTGTAATTGAGCTCTTCCACTTCCTTGCACCAATAATATAGTCAAATTGATTTCTGTTACTCCATCTGGTAATATCCATGTATGTAGGATGAGGCAGCATAGCAAGACTTGGGGGAGAGGGATGTTTATATAGACTTACATAATATGCATTTGAGAGTAAAATCTGTTATGGTGTTGTGCTGAATTATTTCCTCTCTATTTCCCTCTCTTTATCTTTTACATGTTTTGTAAAAATAAATGGCAGAAGGAGAATTTTTATATGATAAAGTAGTATCCTTGCTCTTTAGGATTTGACTAGATAAATGAGAGAAAAAAGCAACAGAGGAATTAAATAAATTGAATACCACACCATCCAGGAGTTCCACGTATCTTCTAAGTATCTCACTTGTTGTCTTATGTTGGACAATATATCCACCTGTATAGTATTTTGCCCCACTCCCTAGATGTTAAAACTTTGCTATGGCTGAAATAACATACAGCCCCCACCCCAACCCAATGAGCCAGTTTGTGACAGTCAAATTTATAGGCCTGCTTCTCCGCTCCTTAGCAGTAAGGAGTTTTCAAACAATAGGAAGGAACAGGATATGTAATGTTTTTATTGCAAAACTGCTCTGCCAGTTCGTATCTCTAAGAGCACAATGAAATGGTAATACTGTGCTACAGTTTCCCTCTTTATCAGGTGTACTTACAATTACATGGAATATAAGATTTCTTGATTAAATTTTTTATTTAGTCATATTATGAAACTAATGTAAACATATGCTGTATGAAGAATTTTCTCTAACATATCTTTATTCAACCTGTTATAAGAAAATATTTTCTTATACTTTGGAAAAAAACATAAAATTAGACATGGTTTGAGTTTTATCATGTTGTGTATTTTTTTTAGTTGCTTGAATTTAATACATTCCATTTCATTACACTGAGGGAATATAATATCAGAAACATCTTGTAATCTAATGCACATAAATTTTTAACCAGATTTGGAGATTTAATAGATTGTATTACACCATCCAGAAAATACGTCAGCCAAGAAAGATATGGAGCCAATACTTCCATGTGTTAAAATGTTTTAATAAAAATGCCAGAATTATTTTTTATCTTTGTACTATCACAAATGCATTTCTGCTTTCTAATTAAATAATAAAAGAAATGAATACTCTAGTGATTGTTAAACAAATTGGAATGATATACATTAATAATGGTTAATATTAATTAATCAATATTATACTTAATTAGGACCATTCTTAGAAATTCCACTATGTATTTATTCAGCTCTATATTTTCAGCCAAAAGATTTCAGGATTGGGACATTCCAAGGTGAAATAAGCAGTGGACTCTCATATGCTTCATTTGGCTCCTATTCTTCCAACCTCTGCCTACTCTGGCTTGAAATGAGATTTCAGAGTTTGCCACCTTACTGTTAAAGGGATATCCAAACCAGATATCTATACCTTAAGAACTGCATACAGATAAGAATCATAAGTGCCACAAACTGCTATGAAACCACATTTTCTGTTTGGTAAAAATCATCTGAAAGTCTTTTAGCTAAATTCTCTAACATTTCTAAGGCTCTTCCTTATAGCCAAGTGGAAGTGCCTTCCACATGTCCTTGGGCTATACCAACATAAAATTTTCTACCTCTCCTGCAATTCCTGACAATGCCAGCATATTAGTTCAAATATACAATGCATGTTAAAGACAAACCAACAAAAACATTGACCAACATTGACTGACACAAGGGAGAAATCAAGTTTTGACAGGTGGATATAACAGTTTTGCAGAAGTGTTTCCAAGATACTTTCAAAGGAAGCCCAACAATCAACTGATACCTGATATCAAAGTGCTCTTTTTGGACATGTATTTAGTGCTACTCTAGAATAGCTCCAACTCTTGGTCCAAAGCAGTCCAAATAACAGCTGACACGTGTGGGTAGATTTACTCTGTGAAGCAGCAGAGAAATCCATCTCTCTTTCTGTCCTCTTCCCCTGCTTCCCTGTATACCTCCCTTTCATTGCCACCACAACTTGTCAGCAGCTGTCCAGGTCTTCAAACCAGGAATAGGATCAGTACCTTTATGAGTCCAGAAAAACCCAATTTAAAAGAACTGGATTTTTCATCCCCACAGCAAATTGGTTCTGGAAGATGATACCCAGGAAATGCCCACACCTTTTAAAGTAGCTAATAGGTGCCAGTATGATCAAATTCCCTAAGGTCTACCTCACTGAAACACCAACCAAATGTTGAATGAAACATGTCAGAGTACATCTAGAGCAAATGAGGCAGGACAAATAATACTCTATCCTTATATACACGATGCTGAAGTATATATTAAGTAGAGCAGACACACTGAAACTGCCTGATGACCCTGGAGAGGAAGAAGACAGATAACAACAACCGGGTTGCTGGAACTCAATATATGGATATAACAAAGGCCACTGCTAATAAGAGAAGGTGCTAGTATTAAAAATGGTGGGTTTGGAGTCTTCTTAGAAAAGCAGAATGTAGAGGTGCCAGATCAGACTTAGTAAGGTCACCCCATATTGTTATCAGGTCCTACATTCCTGCAGTAAAAGTCATGTTATAATTTATACCACTTTTATAAGTCTTATGTATCATTTACAGAGTGTGTATTACCTGTAATCTGTGGGCTTTGGGGGGGGGTTCTGCTTGCTTTGATGAGAAGTCCAGTGATCACTATAGTTGTACCTGCCAATAACAGATACTTTGCTGTATCTATCTCCAAACACTTTGGTTTCTTATTTAAGTGGGTGTTTTTGTCACAACAGCCTGGTGTGGTCAGCAGGATCAGAAGTCAAGAGCTGGGCAGTTCTCTGCGTTTGGCAACCCCTGCCACTTTTGCAGGTTCACGGTCCCTGCCTTTGCCCTTTCCCCCTCTCTCATCTGAACCCACTTGGAGATATTAGTTTGGGATATAGGTAATGGGGAGGTTTCAGGGGATTCTGCAGGAGTGATTTGAGAATTGGCTTAAGTATAAGTGCAAAATAAAAAAGGGGACAACAGGTTGATAATTATTGTCTGTTGTTTGTCTTAACCTGCGTCTTGCTCACTGTGATGGGTTTCTGTTCATTGACCAATTCCCACCTGTATATCAAGACTGAGTGTCTCTTCCTCTCAGCAACCTTCACTTGCAGAGCTAGGGAAGATTCCCCTGTGACCTCCACATTATGAAATGCAAGGGGAAGGATAGTTGATTCTGTTGTCCCTATAGCACTGTGAGAGTTCTTTGCATGGGTAGAAGTGAGAAGTTTTTCCACTTGTGTGTGTGTTTGTACCTACATAAATTTCCCACCGCTAAGCAGAGCTGCCCATAAAATTTCCTAGCTGCACCCACCGGGGGCTGAGAGATTGTTTCTCAATGATCCCTCCATTTGGAACACAAGGAGGATTGACAACTGTGTGTGCACCAGCGGGCTGCGTTTGTTGTGGACTGGGTGTTTGAGTGCTGTGGTGTGTGGTAGAGCACCATGAGTAACACTTCATAGTAGATCAGGGGATACTTTGTAATGGATAAGGTTGAAGGAAGAAGGTAGGAGAATGTGACAGGTAGGAACAAAAAGAATGAAAGAACTGTATTTGAAGGGTTGCCTAGTGCGTGAAATGCAACTGCTTCATGGGCACTTCTGCGCACTTGGGCTAAGTGGACTGAAGATTCTTCAGCCTTGCTGCAATTTCCACCAGTGGAAATCCTTTGGTTAAGAAAATATTGAACAGTTAAATGGGAAGCTGAAAGTAGGGACGAAGATGATGGCCAACTTTGAGAAGTGAAAATCTTTTGGATTACAAAGAAACAGGAATCCCAAACCCTAAGATAATGAGATGAAGGGAATATCATGATGACACGGCTGAAAAAAAGAGTTTAGCAGGGCATATTCATGCTATGGGTAGGTGAAACTGAGAAAATACCCTAAAACAAACAAAAGTTAGAGAGAGAAGATGTGGAGCTCGAATGCATTCATCCATTTATAGCTTATCAAGAAGGCACAGTATTGTTCTATGAATTATTGAGCACAGCTATAATATATGTTATATTTTTCTCTGCATGGATTCCATGCGAAAACAAACAGGGCATTTGTATCTAGTGACAAAATGTTACTGCGTTGAACACCAACAGTAGTGAGAGAAAAGCATCCACTTGTTTCAGTCAAAAGAGGATGCAAAATTAAAGAGAAGTCTGTATTCTAGTTCTGCCATTGAAAACTGCTGATTTTCATTGAGTATATCTGCCTATTACTTATCTATCACTTGTTATATCATAAATATGTGTAAGATTTGGCATACCCAACAATAGAGAGCTTGTAGCGCCAGTGCATCACAAAATATGACAATATGCTGGTAATGTTTCATGTTAAATTATTGTTCCTGGCAGTTTTGTTGGTATTGATAATGAGAATGAGCGTCTGGATAAAATCTTTCATGCAGATACATTTAGAGAAGCTACTAACTCAGTTTTATATGTGGTATGATCCTGTAATTGCATAATAAATGGACTTATTCACACCTCTGATGTTATACTTGAAATATTATATAGAATTTGCATTGTGACACCTCAGAAAGTTCATTGCTGAGCTGTACAAGTTATTAGAGAGCTGGCGAAATTTTCCTGTCAGGTATATAAGTTTGTCTATGTTTTCCTTCGAGTAGTGTAATGAAGTTTGAATTCTAAAAGGTAGTAGGTAGATCAGGACAAAAACTACATTGATATTTAGACTTAATTTTAATTCACTAGTCAATACTAAGAAGATGCAGTTTAGTTACCATCCATGATGCTTGCATTTCTCTATGCCAAAAAACTAGCTGTATTACTCCTTCACATTTGTTTATATAATAGGGTAGAATTTCATTTTGAAAGTTCAGTATATTTTATTTTCCTGTTACTGGGCAAAGGTTTCAAAGAACGGAAATAAAACTGACAAGCCAACTCTGCTTGATCACCAAGTAGTATAAGATCTACTTACTTACTTAATATCACTTGCATTGCATCTTTATGTATTTGTAGGCAGGATAAAAGTCAGACTCCATTTTTTTCTCTCCCCACTTCTTTTGCTTAGACTAAGCTCCATGATCGCACAAAAGCTTGATTACAACTTTGGAATATTTAGTCCATTTCTAGTGGAGTAGCATCATAGCATCTTACCTACAATTGTGGTATATGTATTTCTTCTATTCCGCTGTGAAATCTGCAAAGTTGGGACCCAAGCATTATTAATGGGTGAACAAGATAGGCAATTGAGTTAGAAGAACTGAAAATCTAAGAACAAAGCAATGTAATTCAGATAGACCTTTTGGTGCCTGGATGACGTGGGTCAATTCAGTTTGGCCTGGATTCCACTTCTATGAAACCTGAATCCTGATCCCAGTGATGATTGTTATTATGGCTGATTATGGTTAGTTTCATGTGACTTTGCTTATTTTCAGCCAACAGACTCTCACAACCAGTTCCTCCTGAGTGAGACTGGCTTTTGACAGCTTTGGCTTGCTGCATTATATTTTTCCTACTCTCTTGTCATAGTATACTTAGCATTCTAGTTATTGAATCTGACTGATGCTACTTTTGCCTGCACTTCTATTAGCCCTTTTGTCTTCTATAAGTTATCGTATAAAAGTGCTGATTCCAGTGTGCTCAACAATCAACTCTGTGCATTCAAGCTATGGCATCTTCATTCCTCATGAACTCCTTTTCCTTTACACAAAAATGCTTCAGCTTATCTGTTTAAAAAGAATATTAAAAATATTCTTCCCAGAAAAAAAGAACTAATGGTGCTGCAAATTTAAAACAAATTAGGCTTCTAAATAACAAAAGTGAAATCTCATTTTTTAATATGGTTTTTAAAGGAGTACAGATTGAAAACTCCTGTACCAATTCCAGTATATTTTGGCAGACTTGTTCTATTATACTAAAAAACAAAATTAAATTCTTTTACAGCTTGGCCATAGTTCCTGAAAAGAAAAGTTGTGACAATCTTTACCAATTCTATGCCTATTTACTTGCTCACCCTGCTACTATTGATATCCCATCAATTGTTACCTCCTTACTGTGTACCCATCACTCTCCGTGTACTTGTCTGACAGCCCACCTTCAATTTACTTCCTCCAACTGGTCTCCCTGGTTCCACTGCTTGCATCTTTGTTTGGTTGCTCACTCATACAAACACACCTATTATCCAGTGATTATGTCAGCTGAACCAGTTAGATGCTGTCTTTGGAGACAATTAACCAATGAATGTACTGAGGTGACACAGAAACAGGCCTCATTGCTTATACTTCAACAAAGGCAACATCTGTTTAATTCAACTAGTTGGCTAGATAGCCAACAGAATGATGCTATTGTGGCCATTGTTTGAGGAGTGGAGGCCCTATACCAATATTCCCAGTTCAGCTTTAATATATCACTCTTGAAACATTTAAAGAGAATACAGTACTTTTCTATTCCTTTGGGAAAAGACAGATATTCTGCAGACTGAGAAAAAGAACAATTATAGGAAAATTCTTATTTTAAATGTGATAATTAACAATTATATGTGTGTGTATATAATGAACGTAACTGTCACTAGAAAATTTTCATGACTGTTCACCCATACAGTATCTTGAACTCAGTTTAACACCTTACCCAATAAAATACTCAAATAAAGAGAATTAGGAACTTTTTGTTTTCTGCTTAAAGAAGAGCTGTCATTATTTCTTAGTAAAATATGAGATGGAACAAATGCAACTCAGGTGAAAACTTTTCACACTCTCCACGTTCCACCCTAGGCTCCAACTGTTCTGCATCTGGCAAAAGATTCTCTTCTGATCCGCATGTGCTAATTTATGAATGGTTTTTCTTTTTTGCTTTAAGGGACCCCTTGACAATTACAGATCAGGACAGTTCGGCCTGATCTCCATTTTCCTAGCCATAGGACACACACAACTGTGTTATTTCAGAAAGCAAACCAATGGCATCCTGAAAAATGAGTCTGTGCTAATTATTTTTATTCAGTCACCTAATTTCAAATTCCTGTAATGAAGTGGAGATCCAAGGGCAAGTAGTCATTATGGGCCTATGCAACACACAACAGAATTCTGTTTTTTTCAGCGAAGGGACTAATTGCATTCCTTTTTGCTGAAAACTGAGTTGCATGTTTTATTGAAGTTTGTATGTGCTGAAGTATTCCTGTGAAAGAATACAGATTAAAAATCACATGGTACTTCATACTTGGATATTATTTCTAATCAGATTACGCAATAATTTATTTACAATTGCCAAAGGGAAAGGTGGGGACTTGTATTCTTATAGAAGTTAAACCGCCTTTCCCACCATCTCTGAAAACTGGCTGATAGGCCAACAGTGGAGAACTGCAGATTTCAGCTCTGCCATTGGAAGTTTTCTCCATGCATAGTCCTCTGCCTTTTAATCTTTATCTTGCCTAATAAAGCATTCTGTAAAACTGAAAATATATTTTTATACTTCTACAGCTAACATTTAAATCTACCTTGTTATTGAATTCAATAGATATTTGAAAATGAATACAATGGATAATATTCATAATTCTTCACATGAGAATTAAGCACCGAAAACTAAAGCTGTGGTTAAGGCTGCCCAATTACATTAATTATATAATAATTTATTGAGTATGTCAACTGTTTCTAAAACCATCACTATCTCCATTAGATCATAGGCTCAGCTTTTATGTGCCATAAAAGTAGCTGATTCAGCAGCTGCACCTCCATGACATGCAATACCTTCCAACTTTCCAAGCAGTTTACATAAAATAGCAAAGTAAACACTCATGAGAACAGAGGCAAACCAATCAACAAAAAGCAGGAATATGCGCAAAGGAATTATATGGGCCATATCTGGTTGGTTTGTGTTTTTTTCCCCAAGACAGGGTCTTTCTGGTTTGAGATAAAAAGATAACCTGATATTAAAAAATGCCTATGGTACTAGAACAGTGTAGGCAATTGGGCTTTGTCTAGATGTTCCATATGACAACTCCCCCAAATCCTGTCCAACATGACTGTAGTAAGGAATTATGTTCAAAACATCCAGAGACTATCTTGTTTCCTTTTCCTTTCTAGAACAAAATGCTAAGGAGGACAGTGAGATTCCCTTCAACGTGGATGTCATTTAAAACTTCTCCAGTTGCCCACCTAATGAAATAAGGTACGTACAGTGGGGCAAAGAAGTATTTAGTCAGCCACCAATTGTGCAAGTTCTCCCACTTAAGAAGATGAGAGGGGCCTGTAATTTTCATCATAGGTATACCTCAACTATGAGAGACAAAATGGGGAAAAAAATCCAGAAAATCACATTGTCTGATTTTTAAAGAATTTATTTGCAAATCATGGTGGAAAAAAAGTATTTGGTCACCTACAAACAACCAAGATGTCTGGCTCTCACAGACCTGTAACTACTTCTTTAAGAGGCTCCTCTGTCCTCCACTCGTTACCTGTAGTAATGGCACCTGTTTGACCTTGTTATCAGTATAAAAGACACCTGTCCACAACCTCAAACAGTCACACTCCAAACTCCACTATGGCCAAGACCAAAGAGCTGTCGAAGGACACCAGAAACAAAATTGTAGACCTCCATCAGGCTGGGAAGACTGAATCTGCAATAGGCAAGCAGCTTGGTGTGAAGAAATCAACTGTGGGAGCAATAATTAGAAAATGGAAGACATACAAGACCACTGATAATCTCCCTTGATCTGGGGCTCCATGCAAGATCTCACCCCGTGGGGTCAAAATGATCACAAGAATGGTGAGCAAAAATCCCAGAACCACACGGGGGGACCTAGTGAATGACCTGCAGAGAGCTGGGACCCAAGTAACAAAGGCTACCATCACTATGGTACTACACACTATGCCGCCAGGGACTCAAATCCTGCAGTGCCAGATGTATCCCCCTGCTTAAGCCAGTACATGGCTGGGCTCGTCTGAAGTTTGCTAGAGAGCATTTGGATGATCTAGAAGAGGATTGGGAGAATGTCATATGGTCAGATGAAACCAAAGTAGAACATTTTGGTCTAAACTCAACTCGTCGTGTTTGGAGGAGGGAGAATGCTGAGTTGCATCCAAAGAACACCATACCTACTGTGAAGCATGGGGGTGGAAACATCATGCTTTGGGGCTGTTTTTCTGCAAAGGGACCAGGACGACTGATCTGTGTAAAGGAAAGAATGAATGGGGCCATGTATTGTGAGATTTTGAGTGAACACCTCCTTCATCAGCAAGGGCATTGAAGATGAAACGTGGCTGGGTCTTTCAGCATGACAATGATCCCAAACACACCGCCCGGGCAATGAAGGAGTGGCTTCGTAAGAAGCATTTCAAGGTCCTGGAGTGGCCTAGCCAGTCTCCAGATCTCAACCCCATGGAAAACCTTTGGAGGGAGTTGAAAGTCCGTGTTGCCCAGCACCAGCCCCAAAACATCACTGCTCTAGAGGAGATCTGCATGGAGGAATGGGCCAAAATACCAGCAACAGTGTGTGAAAACCTTGTGAAGACTTACAGAAAACGTTTGACCTCTGTCATTGCCATCAAAGGATATATAACAAAGTATTGAGATGAACTTTTGATATTGACCAAATACTTATTTTCCACCATGATTTGCAAATAGATTCTTTAAAAATCAGACAATGTGATTTTCTGGATTTTTTTCCCCATTTTGTCTCTTATAGTTGAGGTATACCTATGATGAAAATTACAGGCCTCTCTCATCTTTTTAAGTGGAAGAACTTGCACAATTGGTGCCTGACTAAATACTTTTTTGCCCCACTGTAGGCCATAAGAGAAAGGACCTTCTCACTTAGTGGCAATCCATTCTCCCCCCAAAAAGCATGCCTGATGCCTACATTAAGGTCTTTCTGATATCAGACCTTATTTTCTCAGGAAATAGGAATCAGTGTTAGGCTATTGAATAATATTTTGCTAACACTTTTCTTGTTTTACCTATTGTATTAATAACATTTTATTTCATTATAGCACTGCCTGAATCCAGAAAGACACTAGTGTTGATTTTTATCTTATCATAATCCTACTGCTGCTGCTATATTTATCAATCAATGCTGATAGTATATACCTTCTAACTGATCTTTATACCATTCAGACTGTGTTTGACAGTTTAAAAAGAAACAAAGGCGTAAATCATATATTAACTTCTAATCAAAATTATGGATGATCTTTATGTATGAACATTGATGGGGCTCTAATTCTGCCTTGTGAATATCTTAAGGGAGGGAAAGGGCAGTTTCATGATTTGACTGTGATATTTTGGTATAAGTATGAATTTTTCTGCTTTGATTTGTGAGGCTCTTCAAAGTGATTTATACCTCACTTAGATAAGTACAGTCATTGCTGTAGCAAATCCATGACAATGGGTTTTTTCAGACTTCAGACTTGCTTTTTTTTTTAACCTAGAGATCAAAGGACAGATTTCCCTTTAGAGTGGAATAGAAAACCTAACATTCACATTCGCAGCCAATCTTAAGGATGAAATGTGTGTCAAAAAAAAAAAAAGAAGTTGTTTGGTCAGGGTCTACATGCTCAGACCAGAACAGTATAAACAAACTAAGTGCCATATACTAAACCCAGCTTCAAAGCAAGAGTCAGAGAGAGAGAGAGAGTGAGTGAGTGACAGAGAGAGAGAGAGCACAAAAACAAAGCAAAACCAAATAGAAGCCCCCAGTAATTTTATTTTCATTCTTTATAGTATTTAAAAGGTGAACCTATTGCCTTAGCTTTGGAACTAAATTTGGGGGAAATGCCAGTTGTTTTTTTTTCAATTCACCTTTTGATTAGTATGACTCTGACCTTGGGAGATAAGGAAGTATACAGACAATACAGGACAATCTGCCTCTCTTGAGAAGATGCTCTTTTAGGATGGCAGATTGTCAGTATATAAGAAAAGATGCCATTTGATTCTCTCCATAGCCTCATTCTACCTTTAAAGTGTAGAGGTTTTGCTTTTGTTTTTTTTCTTGGTAGATCTCACGAATTGTTCAGGATTAGGAATGAATGCTGAGAAGTTATGAATGAAAACTGATCTCTTACAGCACAGGTTGACTTCCCTCTTTGTAGACCTAGACACGGTTTCCAGCCTCTGAATCCCTTAAAAGCTTTTCTAATCCTCCTGTATGCAGCTTTACGCACGATTCCTCCCTCCCTCCCTTCCTCTCTCCCCTCCCTTCTCCTGATTGGTGAAGCTATTTCATGGCCTAATTCAGCCCACAAATGCATATCTGAGCTGTGATTTGAAATTGGAGCTCAGGCAGAGTCGCTTCTCTGCTGCTGCTCCCTTGGTGCGGGCCATTATAGGGACAAGGCTGGGGAGCTGGACGTTGTTCTCAGAGGCGCTCTGCGACAGCAGGCACCAGGCAGCGAAAAGTTGCTGGCTTGTTGGGAACTAGGAAACCGGATGGGACCGGGGTTTCTGCTGAACTTCTGGATGGATGGATAATGGAATTCTAAACATGAAGCAGGTAAGGCACAAACGACTTGCTATAAAGCAGCTGTCGATCTCAAGAGAGCCAAGGAAGGGAGATTCACTGGATCCAGCATGACTGGGCTGGGTGGTAGGGGAGACTCTTTGTTTTAGGCTTTTTGCGAGACTTTTGCGGAAATGGGGCTTGTTAATTCGGGCTGAGCTAGGAATACCTTTTCCAGCTGCTCTTTCAGTTTCTAGTCGCTGATGGTCACTTGCAAGTCGTGGTCTGGGTCGGTTCTGAACAGGCAGGGGCTTCAGATAAAGTCCTGTTGGCTTTGCCGACAGTTCTGGCATTTCAGTTACCCCAAACTTCGTGTAACTGAACCGGCGTGTTCTCAGTCGCCCTGAAAACCAGTTGATGAAGCCGGTTTCTGCCTCGCTATGTCAGCGCGTACAGAATTTGGCACTCTATAGCTGTGTGTAGTTGTTGGCTGGGCTCTGTGTTTGTGTGTGTGTGTGTGTGCGTGCGCATTTAATGACATTTTAAAAAGTAGGAAAACATTTTGTTCACGTTAGCAGATGTAAGAGGAGACAAAAGAACGCGTTGCTTTTACTTGTGGATGTTTCAGCCCTACAGGTCTAATTCGTATTAATTTGTATGGCTTTATGACTCCTGTGAATAGTTTTCAAGACGCTTGGATATTTAGCGTCTGAAAATGCTTTTACGTTTTGTAACTTTTTGGACATAACATGCCTTTTTGAAAATAGCGTTTAATTTCATGAGTAGGAGTATCCATGAGGGAAGGAAGGCAGAATAAAAAAAGGAAGTAGGAAAAAGAGGTTTGCACCTGTAGAGGAAATGGAATATTTTATATAGTTTAATGAAAACCACAAAGGACCTCTTTTAAATGTGGTTTGGATAATTTCACCAGCTGTGAAGGGAAAATTCTTCTTCTTCTTCTTTTAAAAAAATGCTTTCCAAATGCTCCTACTTGTGGAATTGTCTTGCTTTGTGGAAAAGCAATTTATTATTTGCAGGCAGGCATGATCCAAACAGGAACCAGAGCATCCTGGGATGTACTGCCACTAGGGGGAGCTATGCCAAAAGGAAGGCTTACAAAAATGCAGCTTTTGAAAAAGGGTATATTGCTGCTTTTCCTCGCACAAATGCTGCCTTTTTAATCTGAGTATGTTAAAATATAGTCATAGATTATTTTAAAAAGACAGAGCATAATGTTTGAGAGGGTATAGTAGGTGACCCCACTGAAATAAAAGCTTTTTTTTAAGCAGCTGAGGATTCAAAGTGCTCCTAGATGGTGTTAGTGACCCAAAAGGCAAACATCTGATCAATGTTTCTCAAACTTGGCAACTTTAAGATGTGTGGACTTCAGCTCCCAGAATTCCCCAGCCAGACTGTCTGGGGAATTCTGGGAGTTGAAGTCCACACATCTTAAAGTTGCCAAGTTTGAGAAACACTGAAGAAAGACATTCTGTCTTCTTAGGCTATGACAGTCTCATTATATATAGTTTTGCCTTCAATTTATTTTAATCTAGGTGGTGAGATATCCATTGTTGTTTTCTTAATGTATTTGAATGCAAGTTCTCAAACATTATGAGAATTATAGAGTTTAAAAAACAAACTACACAAAAGCAAAAACTCACATGTAATTTGTGATATATATATCTATATGTTTTATATATGTATATATATGTGACATATATAAAACAACATTTTAAATAAAGGTATTCAGTATTTCAATCCAAAAAGATTGACAGTCTATTAGGAATTAGTGTGTGTTCAGCTGTTTAAAAAGCAGCTGCATGTTTTCATTGCAGCTTTTCCAAATATCCTTGACATTGCTCCAAATATGTTAATGGTTAAAAAAGGCCATTAACATTAAAAAAAAAGCCCATTAACATTAAAAAAAGGCCGTTAACATTAACAGTGCCATTAATGCCACTGTTTTTGATACATCCCTCATTGATATTGGAATGTAAAAAAAGGGTTTTGGTATGATCCCTTTAATGGAAGAGCGGTACGTAATGTGATAAAAGTAAAACCTAAGAACAGTTTTAGAAATAATCCATATCTGGTATAAAATATGACATGTAGTTTAATGGACTTTGTGGGCATGTGTTGTGAGAGGCTTGATGAAGTTAGCGTTGGGATTCTGAAATGTTACTAACAGGAGATCCCACGCAGCATTCAGCTAGTTTTAGTGGTTTAGCAGAGTAGAAACGTTCAAACTTGTACAAAGGCTTAGCTAAATTCAGATCAAAATAAACACTCTCCATATACTAGTAAAAGAGAAAATAAAAGATAGCTCACAGTTTATTTTCAGATCTTCATACAAAGCAGTTTCATAGCAGAAATGGTCCTGTGTGTGTGAGTAATAAGTTCGGATGAAACCTACATGCTTCTGAATGTAGGCAATCTGAATGGAAATTAGGCCAGGAGGAGAAGAGAGAATTCCCTCATACCTCGTGCAGGGCCAGGAGGAGAAGAGAGGAAAATGAGGGAAACAGGAAAAAAGGCGGGCTCAAAGCCCCGCCCACACAAGGCAGCAAAGCTAGGCTGCAGCAGAGTCGCCTCTCCCTTTGTGCTTGTGAGAGACAGGCTTGGTTGCAACCCCATATTTTCCAATATATATGTGTATATGTCTCTGTATGTGTGTACTGGCCCGTAACCCAATGTTGGGGTTGTGAAATGTTAGTACAAAAACCCTGGCAAGAAGAGAGGATCCATTCCTACCTCATGGAGAGCCATGAGGAGAAGAGAGGAAAATGAGGGAAACAGGAAAAAAGGCGGGCTCCAAGTCCCGCCCACACAAGGCAGCAAAGCTAGGCCGCAGCAGAGCTGCCCCTCCCTTTGTGCTCATGTGAGACAGGCTAGGTTGAAACCCCATGTTTTTCCAACAGTTAGTGCCTGGGCAAGTCAGTTGCACCTTTTAAGGATTCTGATTTTTTAAAATTCTGTATAGGAGATACTCTGTTCTGATTCAGCCACGCCAACACCTGGATAGCTTAAACAAATTCTTAACTAAGAAAATGATTCTTCTAAGCTTGCAGTAAGATTCACTGAATTCCATGACATTTCCAAAGCACTACAGCAATAACTCTGCTTGCATATTATGGAACTTAATTCCGGTGTGTAATATAATATTAAGTTTGCTAAGTTTTATGAACTGAATGCATATTTAGAACACAGATAATATACCTTGATTGTTAACTTATCCTTCAACTCTAGTGGACCATTTCTATTTTTGGTAGCCTTCATTTAAGTAAAATATCTTGATCTTTGAAGAACGGGGGTTGCCTATCCAAGCACACCAATGCTATTGAAATGGTTCCTGGCAGAGACAGGCATTTTTCAAAGGCTAATTACAAGTTCCAGAACCAACAGCCAATTCAAATATTGGAAGTTAATTCACTGAAGCGAAATGTGTCCAAAAGCGATAGACAGGGTGTGCTAGCCTCACAATTATTTAAAAAAATATTGCAAATAAAAAGATCATTTAGACAAGAGCAGGCCATGAGTTACCATAAAATTTTTCATAATAATGACACTGTACTTGGATTTATTAAATCTCAAGCAGAATGTCATGTCTTTCCTATGAAATAGCGCCCTTCATTGGACAGATAAATGATCTTGACTAAAGAAGAATACAAATCTTCAAGAACAGCACAGAGCCATGTTGTATTTGGCAGCTAACTATCATTTGGGAAAAGGGAGAATAAGCCACAGAAAGGAAATTGTTGCTACTCATGAGGCTAAGATTCAACATTCTTTAAAGAGGAGACAAGTCAGCAAGTTCTAAGGAAACTAGCAATGCAGTCTTAATTATATAATTGCATTAAGCTTTATTGGAAAAGCAGGTACAGTTTTTTAATATACTTGAAGCACTGATTGGTGGGGAAGAATGTCTTATGAAAGATTATCAGATTCAGCATTTAATAAGGGAATAATTATAAGCACAGAAGAACAATGCCTATGTTGACAATTGTAGAAAATTATCTCCCTACCTGGCTTTTGAAATTGACATTGACTAACTTGCCAAAAAACAATTATGCCCCAACCAAATCTTCTAACCTGGTTTTTGATAAAGTAGGAAATAACAGCATACTTTCTGGTGCAGCATGCTAAATCTATCTTAGAAGGCTAAATTATAGAAATTTAGAAAGGCCAATAATGCTACCATCTTAAACTTCATTGAGTATGATGGGATGTATTCTAAATAAGCATGTCTAGAATTACATATATAATTGTAATTCTCAAAGGCTAAATAAGGATTATGCAAGAATTCAAAAAGGGTTCCTACCGAATAAGTGCATGTATAATTGCAACTTAATATCCTTTCAAGTATTTTCTTGTATCATACCTTCTGAGTTTTTTTAAGGAAGATATACAAACACAGGACTCGAGATTTACTAAAGATGGTAGTAGGAATGGTTGATTGGAAAACTGAGAGAGCATTGTGGTGTCTTCTAAAGACTCTATATCTACACCTTAAACATTAGATGCTTTGTTACAAATTAGAGTTGATTTCTTCTGAGCCATAGGTTTACGTATTTTTTTAAAAAGTACATTCTTAAGACTTCTTAGCAGTTTATTATAATTACTGTTTATTAATTTAATTTATATATTTGTTTCTAAATGACAGAAAGTAAGTAAAGATCAATCAGCATCCTTTGGATCTTCAGAGAAAGTATTTTTGTCGCTGTACTATCGATGGAAGATTACAATTTAACATAATAATGTAGTAATTTTTTTTAAGTAATAGCTATATGCCCTCTAAATGCCTTATGTGCAGTAAGAGAAAGGGAAATGGGTTTAATTTAATTAAAGAGCTCTTTAGAAGTTAACAGTTTGTTCTAGCTTTTACTGGCTTGTAATTGTACTATGCTGATTTTATTGATGAGCAGAGAAATATGTTTTTATATGTGGTGGTACTTATCTGTTTTAAAAAATAATTGCAGTCTAAATCTAATTATGGTCAAGTTTTCAGTTACTGAAGGTTTATGTGTATATAACAACACAGGTTTAATTTTTTATTTTATTTAGGAAATTTATATGGCCATCCATCTTAAGCAAATAATTCTGGGTGGCTCACAGTAAAAAAACAACATAAAATGCAAGTACAAATAAATATAAAAATACCAAATACAAAAATACTAAGCTGAGGCACCTCATACATCATCTTCAGTCACAAATCATCACATCATCATGTGATCATCATGCCTGTGGGAAAAGCCTTACAGCCTTTTGGAAGGCTAACAGGGTTGGGCCCATCCAGACCTCTGGGTGGGTAGGGAGGGAGGCTATTCCACAGGGTGGGTGCTGTAAAGTTTCTGTGACGATTCAGTAAATAGGTTTTGTCTACTGAAAACTTCCCTTTATTGGTTAAATTGGCATAGTTAACATCTCTTATAAAATCAAGTGTCTTAGAGACCAAGTCATTTTGAAAAATATAGATTTCCTGCTCTGTCTAATTAACATGATTGAATTAATGTAATGAAATCCAAATTTGAAAATAGAAAGGAAATCTTTTAGTTGAAAAATATAGGTGGAATGTAGAATGCATACTTTAGACTGATTAATAGGACAGGACAATGATTTTTTTTCCATTTGAAGAACTGCAGCATACTGTAAATATAATTAATCAAAAACTGCTGAGTAGCAATTCTCTAGTTAAAATAATGTTTGACATTTAATGTGGCCTTGTAGCTCTTAAGTGCTTCATTACCGTCTCTATTTATAGAGAACTTAATAGACTTTACAAAACAATAAGACTGTAATTATTATTTATAAGTGGTGTTAAATTATATTAATGATGGGGTCTAAAGAGGCATGTAATAGGGGATTGGAGTACCCAATAAATCCATGCCAATGAAAACTATTTTGGCATCCATACTTCTACAGAATTAAAATGACAACTAGAATGATAGAAATTGGAAAAAGCCATTTAGATCAAGCCACCTGCTCTATGTACGTATCCCAATTAAAGCATCCCAAATAGATAGATAGCCTCTGCCTGAACATCTCCAGTGAAGGGGACTCAACCATCTCTCTGGATAATTGGTTTCATTGTCACTTTGGTCTTACAAAGTTGTTTCTGACATACCGTTGAAATCAGCTTTCCTGTAATTTAAATCCATTACTCTGTGTCCTGCACTGTGAAGTGAGAGGGAAGGTCTTGAATTTCTTCTGCGTGACATCCTTTTAGATATTTAGGAAATAGCATATCCTTTCCCCAATCCCCCCCCCCCCCGCACTTGCCACCTTAGCTTCTATTTCTTGTTGCCCTTCTCTGAACTTGTTCCAGATTCTCTGAATCCATCTTAGAATGCTGGGCCTAGAACTGACTAAAGTATACAAGCTGGGATCTGACTAAAGCAAAATACAGTGGTATGGTATTTCTCTTGATTTTGAACTTATACTTGATACAGCCTATATTACATTGGCCTTTTTTTCAAGACATATCATACTGCTAGTCCATATTCATTCTGAAGTCTGTAACTAGTTTGTTAATCAGCATGCCATGGGGCACTTTGTCAATTGCTTTGCTGAAATCGAGATATATCCCAGCATTTCCATAATCTTTTAAGGAAGTTCTCTGCTCAAAATCCATGTTCTCTTTTGGTAATTACAGCTTTGTTTTCAAAGTGCCTACAGATCAAATTATTTATGAACTGCTATAGAGTATTCCCATGTATTTATTTATTTAAGTGGGTTGATACGCCACTCCAACCCATAAAACTCTGAGCAGCATACATTCCACAGTTCAGTAACAAAATTAAAAATGATAAGGCCAAAATGATAACAAATGACAAAAAATGCAAATACTTCCAATCCTTATAACGTAACTCCATACATGTTGGTCCTATATCCTCAGGAGACAATTAAAAATTACATCTTTCCCAAAGGCCCTCTGGAAGAGCTGGGTCTTATTAACTGTCTAGAATGCAACAGACAAGAAGCTTCTCTTTTCTGGAGGTAGGCTATTCCCGAGGAGGGGGGCTAATACTGAGAAGGCTTGTGGTTGGCTCCCTACTGATGACATTTCCTGGTACCCACAGTTAGCCCTCCTTTCAAATAAGATCAATTTATTTGATCTAACCACATAAATTGATTCTACCCAGAGAAGATGGTCCTGCAGGTACCCAAATACTGACCCATTTAGGGCTTTAAAGTTGATGGCTAATACTCTGTATCTAGAAGTAGAACCACTGTAGCTCCCAAAGCAGTGGTATAGAATGGACAAATGATGTATCAGGCATTACTACTCAAGCCACTGAGTTCTGGATCAGCTGAAGCTTCTTGGTGGTCTTTAAGGGCAGTACAGGCTAAAGTCCAAATGAGAGATGACAGTGGCATTGATGATCATAAACAGAGTGTCTCAATCCAGGAATGATCGTAACTGGTATACAAGGTGGCTATGCCATGGCCTCCACCTGCTCTGTAAGCAGGAGCCATGAATCGAGGGAAGATACCCAGAAAACAGATAACCTCTGCATGGATAAGCACAACCCTGTTCATTGCCAAAAATGGACTTCTATTGTTCCAATGTCAGTCGGACTGATGTGTAGTTTCTTGAATTTTCCTTTATCTTCCCCATTTTTTAAAAAAAAGATAGAGATATTTGCTGGTCTCACCAGTTCTCCAGGATTTCTCAAAGTTAATTCATAAGGGCTGAGCCAGACCATAAAGTAGTTCCTTCTATACTCCAAGACTGTCCTAGAGGTTAAACGTTGGTCTGAGTAAAAAGGTATTCCCTAGTTATGTTTCTGTCAATCTCAAACTGTGGTCCTGCTCTTCACAATATACCGTTTTTGCTTGAAAAAAAATGAACAAAAATAGCTCTGCCTTTCTTTTTTTAGCTATTAGTATTTTGCTGTTTTCATTAAGCAGCCAGTGTATTAATTCATTTTATTTTGAACGTATTTAAGAGGCCTTGTTGCTAAGCTCATCTCATCTGAACTTCTATGTTCCTGCTCTCCTCCATTTTTACTGGATTTTTGCAATATGTTTTTAGTATATATTTCTTTAGGAATTGTCACCCATCTTTAGCTCCCTTTCCCATTAACCATGGGATCATTATTCTGAATTTATTAAAATCCACTTTTTAAAGTCCAAAACTTGTCTGACTACCCCCAGTTTAGTTTCCCTTAAAGTAAATAACTCCTGCATTTTATAATAACTTCCCCCATAAGCTTCTACAAATAATCTTCCCTGTTGATTGCCCCAGCCTAGCCCATTTGTGTGCACATGTATATGTTTGCGTGTATATTTTAGGAACAGTTGGACAATTCACCTTAAAAACTCAAAATGTATCACTAGTTTGTATGCTTTGGTATTTTAGCAAAAAGTTGTCTCACATTAATTTTATTTGGAAGATGCTATTTTTTTGGTGGATGCTTGAACTAAATGCCTGTTCTGTGGAAACTAACATGAGGAGAAAGGAAAGGATACTATGAACTTTTATGATTATGAGAAGTTTTATATTACTAGAATGGAAGGATATTCATTTGCTTTCAGTTCTATAGGGGAGTGCAGAACTTCTCCCTCCTTATTTGAATGAGAATTTTTTTGGGGGGGGGGAGTTTTGACTGGAGGATTATATAGAAATTTATGCTACTCTATTTGAATAATCTTTCATATCTTTTTTTCCTTTTCTTAAAGTTAGATAAACTGACAAGTATAAACAAATCATTTGCACAGTATGAATATTTATGTAGCATTAACTAGTCTATGAATGATGAACACACATGTACTTTTTCTTTCTTTTTTATTTCAAAAATAATATTTTTTAAAAAAATAGGAATCAGTGACAATGAAAAACATGTACTCAAATCTCTGCTTTTAGAATCAATGAAATATAAAGGGCTTAACTATTCAGATTTCGCCGTAGGCAATACAAAGAATACAAGTTCTGCATTTGTTCCAATTTCTCATAACTATGTTTATAGAGTTTTATATTACACATTTATGAAAGTAGATGGATATTTTGCAGATGACACATATGCTAACTCCCAGAGTTGCCTACCTTCCTTGAATCTACTTTTTTTATATCAATTTTCACTGCTTAGCCTTTTCAATTTATAATTTAGTCCTTGCTTTCAAAAATATGGGAAAAAATTAACCTCAGCTTTTAGTGAGAATTTTTCCCATCCTTCTGCATTGTTCCTCTGAGTCTGAGAGAAAAATGTATTTTCTGTCTGAGAATGTTGCTGTTGTATTTCATAGATAATAAAGGGGTAAGAAAAAGTGCATAGACTCCATAGGCTGAGAGTGTATCAGTTAATTAGGAGCTGGACATTGCACAGTTGGAAGTCTGGAAAGCCTTGTGTGTATGCTCATGTGTGTGTGTTGTCTGCCTTCTTTGATCACTTGTGTGGTAAATAGACATGCAGAGTAACCATGGCAACATGTGCTATAAGTTTGTGGGAACAGGGGAGACTCAATCACTGAACAAAGGATAGTTTGTTAGAATAGTTGGTTATGATTACAAAAAGGTGGTAACAATCAGGCTATTTAAAAACATACGTTCTGGGAGGAAAATGCACATTTATGTTGCCAATTTAAAAGCAAAATATGTTTCTCTAGCTACAAAACTATTGCTATATGCAAAGGGAAAGCAGAAAGAAGTAAAAAAAAAAATTAAAACCAAAAACCTTTCACTAAATGAAGTGGGTGGATGTCCACAGAGGGTTCATACATCACAATAAAACAAACAAATTGAACCTAAAAGTTGAACCAGTAGAAAAAATGCAAAGTTCAACAAAAGTTGGAAGAATAACTTTCTGCAAATAAATAACCATTTCTTCATTTGTTCTATAAAGCACATGATTATAAAATACCTGTTTTAGTCACTTCCCTTTGTTTCTGAAATTTAAGTGCTCTGGGCAAAGACAAAGACAAGGAAATAGAAATAAGTATTTTCTATTAGTCTCATATACAGATGCTCAATAAGATCAGTAAAGCTTTAAAATTTAGTTTGTCTTCAAAATGTTAAACATTTCTTTGAATTGGATTGTAGAATGTTAGGATAAAAAAAATACTTTAATAATGGGCGTCTTGCAGAAACCTAACAACTCCATTGTGTCACAGTGGAATTGTTACACAGATTAATTTCAGCAATGTAAATCTGAGGGTATTCCACAGGTTACAAAATCAGGGCAGGGAACAAGTGGAGATTTCTCACTCCTGCAATTAAATCACAATTCAAAGTAATTGCAGTGATGTAATAACAAATTCACATTTGTTTAAACCAGGAACCCTTTGTTTTTAGTCACTCCCTGGTCCTGGACTATAGTGGGTGGGTGGACACATACACAGTAGCCCTAAACTATGGTTTAGGAACTAAATGGTGAAGAAAAATACGTTCTTCATTCTAGTATATAGGTTTATTTAATGTGCAGTCATTCTATCTCATTAATTAAATTTTCACAGGAAGCTAATGTCATCGCTTCTTCCATTTCCTCTATTCCTGGTAAGTAGGAAAAAGTTTGTTGGGAAGCATGCTGTAATTTAAACATTCGCCCAGTAAAATGGATACATTCCAGGATCAGTTTAAAATGTTTCTAGAATCACTTTCCTGGCTAGAAAAATAGCAGGCATGTACACTTTGCAATTCATTCACACTCTAAGAATTGAAATTGTGTTCCCATCTCCCTTCCCCAAATAGACTGAAGAGGAGTGAGATTGCTAACCTCCCTCCAGAGGCTTTTGCAATCTCTGTTTCGTCTCTTGTCCTCCCTTGCCTGGGAGAGAGTAAGAGGGAATAAATAAGAACACATCCTTGCTGCTTTAAAATGAAGTTGAGTGTGAAGGTATCTTCAGACTGTATGGTTTGTTACCCCAACCTACCAAGTGATCATGAAAATGCAAAAGCAAAATGCTATTCCATTTCTTAACATGAGAAAGAACTGCTTTTAAAAAAAAATCAAATTATGCTAAGCTGTGCAGATGCTATTCTTCCTCCATATCTCTGACCTTGACACCTTGCCTGTATTGGGCAACACGCAAGCTTCATGGGCCAGAGGTTGGAGGGCAGCTTGCCCGGCTAGTTGCGGCTTGTTGGCCTGTTTCTCAAGGCAACAAGCCAGCAGCAGTTCAGTCATGAACAGAGGAAACATTTCTTCTGGGCCCGCTTCCATGCTTCTGATTAATGCCACTTCACATCAGTCTCTGAGAAAAAGCTTCCCTTCAATTATCGGAAATGTCTTATCACATCTGTGACAACGGCCACGGTCAGCATGGATAATACAATAATTTGTATCAACTTTATTAAAATGGTGTTGTGTTGGATAAGGATAGTATTATGAGGAAAAATTGCAAGAGGAAGGTGTGATTAGAAATGAGGGCGTAATACAAATCAAAGAGCAAAATGGGCTAATGGATCAAAATGGGGTTGGGCAGGGTGGAGTAAAAGACTGAAATAGCATAACTAGGAGAGAAAGGGACAGCACCAATATTGACTTCTCCTCCTAAAGGAAGTTTCTAGCCAGCAGTGTTCAAGTTGGGTGACCAATGACAAAAGCACTGTCACACTGTTGTGATTCAAGCTTTACCTATTGTATATGCATCATGACATCACGCACTTATGCAGAAGAGTTGGAGTTTATGCCACAATAGCACAACGCTGGTTTTGTTGCTTTGACAAAAATGGCGGATCCTGCAGATGCCTGGATTTCTAGCTACAGTTGAATTGAGTGTGATTGTTTCACCATACCAGCTGACATACTTCCATAGGGCTACAAGAATTTGGAGCTGGTTCTCTTCAGAGCTGTTGAAGTTGAAGTAACAAATAAAAATTTGGTTATGTCATACGAATGATTATTTTGGACTTTATCCTAAGATAACAATTGCCACTTTAAAGTTCAGCTGTTTCAGCAGTGTTTGCTTTCCAACACTAGGTCACTTAGAAACTAGGACATTTTCCTTGACATGTGAATTCCATTTATCTGAGAATTCAGACCTGCTATTGTTTACATACTTTATCCTGGTATGAGGGAGAAGTGAATGAAGTATGATCTTGCCATGAGCTGTTGATTCTTACTGAGATTCATTCTTTGTTTCTTACTTGAATATGTACACAAAGAGAAAGTGTGGAACTGTTTATTCTAGAATATTTGCTCTAATTTGAATTTTTTTCATTTGCTCCCTGATTTCATTTTGTTAAAGCTGATCCACCTGCCTTATAAACCAATTAGCACACTTTTTTAATAGTAGCTATTAATATTATTACATTATATCAGAATGAACCCAGTCCACTGGTTTAGTTTCTAATTGTAAGTCTGGGGAAATAAATTATACAAAGTTTGTCTCAGCATTTCTTGATAATTAAACAGAATAAAAGCAGATTGTGGTTTTGTTTGGTCTGATTTATCCAATATGGTGATAAAGCAGTAAAGACAAGCAACATTAAATCCATAATTACATTGTTAATTTCTAACTGAAAAAAAGAAGCTCACTGCATTAGATAGGTCAATGTGACATGACCTAGTTTTGCTTAGCTACTTAGAAAATATATGTCAGTATTGCTTATGTCACTCCGGGGTAAGACATTTGACATCATTTTTGCACCATAGTATTTCTGTAGTATTCTATACGCTTATGTGCCCTGTCATATTATCCTGCAGGCTAAATTTTATAGTTCTGATAGGACAAGAAAAGGCCAGTATATTTCATTGGGGGGAGGGGGAGTATGTGTGTGTATGTGTGTGTATTCTTCTCCAAAGATCACTCTTGCACTTCTAAATGTTTTATTCTGGTTTGTATTCCTAATTAAGATTTTTAAAAATAATGAAGGATATCCATGAAGTTGGTGAACATTTTAAGTCAACAGTAGATTTTCCTCTTGTCTTCTAAAAGATATGGATAAATTTTCAGATGATCATGTCTCCATATATTATAAGTTTATGTATCATATTAATTATATGTCAAATTTCTGAATATATAAAAGTATAACACATGACGTGAATTGCTGTCATAAACCATATCATACATTTACAAGTGATCTACTGTATTTAATTTTATTTTACGATTGAAATCAAGGTGGGCCTTTCTATTTCTTTTCATAAATTGTATCCTTGAGAACTATAAAGAAATAGACAAGCTAAGCTGAAGTTGTACTCAGCCTAGTTAAAGTTAGTCACTTTCAACAAGGCAGATGAGGATCAGTCTAGTTATAGGGAGACCCCGTGTTAAAAACGCCTGGTTCACGGATGACCCATAGTTATTAGCTGTCAGGCCTAGCCCAAGGAACTCCAAGAAACCATGTAAATTCAGTCCAGCAATGTTTATTAGCTACAACCTCTAGCAAGAATCTTCCCAGACTGAAACCCCAGTTCCCAAGTAATGCCAGCCACAACATTGTGAATTCCTCAGGGAGGTGCCAGTCTCATCCTCTTATCTCTCCCTCGTGGCTCAGGAGATGAAAGAAAATGTTTTTCTCCCTGAGTCTAGCCTTCATAATTCCATTCCATCACATTAGCAGAGCCTATTATAGCAAAATTTGAGTTAAATACACAATGATTCAAGTTAAATACACAATAGTTTGAGTTCATTACCCAATACCACTTATACAGTATTATACAATAATACCAGCTTACATTCAAATCTGACTTAAGGACAGACCTTGGGAACGGAACTCACTCTTAAACTGGGGACTACCTTTATAGCAAGCCATGTGCAGTCCGTTAAATTAGATCCAATTAAGTTAGGCCAAATTATTTATCAGCTCTGGTCAATGTAAGGGCAACATTGTCATGACATGTTCTGGTATGCATAGCTATTCTGATCATCTTCCAATGCATTCTGCTAGCTCAGTTGTGTTACGCGGTTTCAGAAAATACTGGAGTTCTCAAAAGTCTTAAGGCATGCAGAGCTTATCTGCAAGTGAACTCATCCCCTAGAAATGATCTCTCAGCCTTTTGAACAGGCTGATCCTGCATTGCTGTGCAGCAGGAGAGGCGATGGACAACATTTAAGGGCAAGGAAGAGCCATTTATTCAAGCTGGAAGGATATTGAGGAAAGTGTCACAGGGCCTTGCCTCATGAGTGAGTTGGTCTTTCATTCATTCTTCACGCTTTTTCGTAGGGCAGCCATGGGATCCAGAAGAACAGAACATGACACTTGAAATTAAAATAACAATCTTTCCTCTTATAAAACAGCAGGTTTGCAGCTAAAACAAAATTGTACCCACCGCTAATTTGAATTTCCTGGAATGTAATCCAGTTAAACATTTCATAAGACTTCAAGTCAAATAACATTCAGAAAAACAAGGAAAGCATACTTTAAAAGCTATAAACTAGTGATCTTTGAATATTAGCTTTACTCTCTTTCCTCAATAATATTTAATTTAAATAAAATTGGAAGTAGCCCCTATCCATTATGTTGAATTTTAAAGAGAATAAAACCCAGTGTGCTGCATATTATCCATGGGAGATTAGTCTTTAGAAGGACTTCAAAAAGATCTGAGATTCCATTTGAGTCATGGATCTTGCAGTTTAGTCTATTATGTTTCCAATAAACTTTATATGAGATAGTCCATACAGTTGGACCCAACTCTGCAGTCCTTTAGAAAGGCAATACAAACCTAGCTCTTTCCCCAGGCATTTGGATTAGGCTGATCAGAGCTGCTCTCTGGAACAGTACATTAAATCTGAGTGCCTAATCTCCAATTAATTTTTTATATTTGGTTGGTATTGTTTACTTTGTTTTTAATATTTTTATTACATACCACCCAGAGTCACATTGTTTGAACTGGACAGCAATATAAAGGCAATTAATCAGTCAATCAATATATTTAAAGTCTATACAAGTAGTCCTCATTTAGCGACCACAATTCAGACCAGTAACTTGGTTGTTAAGCGAAGTGGTTGCTAAGTGAAACCATGACTGTGCTTACGATATTCCTTCAGCTTTCCTTGTCCTTACAGACCTGCAAAGGTTGTAAATACGAGGATTGGTCACAAAGTTACTTTTTCATCATCTTTGTAACTGTGAACAGTCACTAAATGAGGCAGTCACTAATCAAGGACTACCTGTAATGTGTAACAGTACATTCATTAGCAATCAGTAATACACTAATTTTGGGACTGAGTGTGCAGGTTTACAGGGAAATATGTTATCAACAAACTATTGATTTTATTTATCTTTGAACAGTTTTCTGTTTTTTATGGGAGTCATATAAGCTTAGTAATTGCATGAAAAGAACATGGAAAATTAATTAATACTTATGTTGACACTGAGAATAAGTTTAGAGTGAGGTATATGTTTTACTTCAGTGTTTTTGTTTTTTGTTTTTGCCAAATGCTAAACAGTTATTGATTATGCTCAAAAGAAAGTTTAGGTTTATTTTGGTTGCCTTAGGCTTATTAATCGTATGCCATGTCAATAACTATCTGCAGATTTTTATCCAGATCCCCTTGTAAAATACATGATTAGTAAAATAATATGTCAGAGTAGGTGGAAGTCTGCAAGATTATTATAAAGTACAGAGTCTATAAAAACTAAGCCTTAGTTCATACTTTTCTGTATAAAGAACAGTGTTGAGCATTACCCTGTTTATCAAAAGGAAATATGCATTAAAAAGACTGAGAAATAATAACAATAATACTTATTAAACTTGTATGCCGCCTGACTTTCAACTCTCTGGGCAGCTCACAACAATCAAACAAAGAAATTACAATAAATTACAATAAACATAAAAATTAAAGATAAAGATGGTAAGCGATGAAGTGAGGAGTGTCTCTCTCCCTTGCTAAAGGCCTAGGTGAATAATCAGGTCTTCACGGATCTTCTAAACTACAGCAGAGTGGGGGGCCATCCAGTTCTTGGGGGGAACTGCTACAGAGAAGGCATACTTCCTGGATCCTGAGAGATGACATTGTTTAATCAAAGGAACCCGGAATGTGCCAACACTTCAGGATTGAATTGGACCAGACAGGTGGTCCCTCAAGTAATCAGAGTCTATGTCATGATTACTACATTTTAAGAAATATAATTTTTAATATCTTTAACTGGATTGTTCATAATCTGTAGGGAAGGTCTCTATAATATAAATGGCATTGCATCCATCTATTTTTTTTTCAAATTTTTAAGCCCCTGCCTCCTTTGGATAAGCATAAAATTCATATGCTTCCCGCAGATCTGGCTTTTTGACAATTTCATTTAATATTTCAAAATGTATAAATTATAGAAAACTATAATGGATGTCCATGTGATATGACTTGTTATTACAACTGATTCACTGAGCAGGATGAGGACTACAAAAATGTGAAGAAAGCCTGCTAGCAAATTTTTAATCAATTTAGGTTATGGGCAGAGGGTTCTAGTTTGCTGTCTAGGTTTTGGCTAATCCAGGTTCTTAGAGACATCTGAAAGCTGTAGACAGACTCCAACAAGATACTTCTTTCCTCTCCTTTCTTTTCATACTTGCTTTGTTTTTCTAAGTTGGTTTGCATTTTATGGAATTTAGGGAAAGAAGAAATAAATAAAATTCAATATTTTAAATTGAAAATAAATTCAATTTAAATTTATATGGCACTTGCTTTGATAGCAGTAGTTTCAATTTATCTTTCGGTCATGATAAATGTGTCTTTCAGTCATGAAATGGCTATATCTTGATGCCATTTGATCTGTTTGGAATATATTTTTGTAAAAATAGTTGCACCATTTAATATTCCTCATAAATGATTCAATATTTCTTAAGATTATTTACTGACAATTTTCTCAGATAATTACACTTGTAGGTATATTATCCACACAGGTATACCTGAAATATATGCATAGTTTGCATGTAGGTGGGCAGTGACAAAACATCGACATAGGAATTTAATAGAGGCTTCAAATAATTAAATTATAGGTGAGAATAAAGCATATTAAAATAATAAGCCTTATTAAGGTATTAAGCCTTATTCCATTGAGAATAATAATTAAGCTGAAATAGAAAAAAAGTCATAGATCTAAGAAGGAACTTGTTGCATCTCAGTGAAGAGATGTCACAGCCCTTGAAATAGAAACAAAGTATGCTGGCATGAAATACTAGTTTCTGAATGTCAAAGCAAGACTGAACAAATAAAAAACATGAAGCTCTTGATTGATAAACCCATCATTCCACCCTCCATCCCCAGACTGATACTTAGATCCTGAACGGATTAAAATGTGTAACTATAACAATATGTATAACAATATGTTTCTCCTATGTTGTTTTTCAAGGGAAAAATAACTTTCCTTTAAACATTAAATTGGGTTGATGATTCCTGTAATATGGAAAATATGGCCCAAGCCATAAACTATTTAGAAAATGTTCATGGTAGACCAGTGTCAGGTCATATAATGAATATTCTATATTGGAAATACATGGGAATTAACTGCTCCACATCAAAGGATGTCTGTAAAGGATTATTGATGATTCTCCCTTTCTCTGTCAAGAACAAAACACCCTTGTGGACCCAACTGTACTAGCAGAGCAGAGCCAGCAAGCATAATTTATTGGTATTGTACTATTTATCTGTAGCCTACAAATGAAGTATTTCTATAACTTCAGACTAGTTGCAATTTCTTCCTTTGGCATGCTGTCACAGCTGTTGCATTTAAACATATACCCCCAAATAGTGAAGAACCATGAAAATGGGGCAAATTATATATCCAGAGGGCATGATTGTCTTCAAATGCAATTTTCCAGTACATTGGGGATGCTGTTGTTGTGTTAGATTTTTATCCCCCCCCCCCCCCCTCTCTCTCTCTCGGTCAACTCAGCCTAATCCTGTGAGGTGGGTAGGGCTGAGAGAGAGAGTGACTGGCCCAAAGTCACCAGCAGGATTTCATGCCTAAGGCAGGACTAAACCTAAAAATCATAGTTTCCTGGTTTCTAGGTCAGCACTTAACCACTACACCAAACTAGCTCTCTTCTTCGTTTTATACATGGGAGATAAAGATCATGTTTTGTGGCCTTCGTTTCTCTTCACCTGCCTCCTGCATTAATGAAATTCATATTGAACTTTTTATGCATCTGTAAACTGAGTTATATGAAGGGACATAAAAGCACAAGATCTGTTACATGTGACAGACTGTCTGAAGGCTTCTAGTAGCAAAGCTGTGGTAATATGAAGTGTAAATGTGATTTTCATACTGTCATGTCAATCTCTGGTATAGGTTATGAAAGGACTAAATATCTACCTGCCTTATGGCAATCCTGGATACGATTGCCTTGCAGTTCAAAGGTGGGATGAGGAGGGGGAAAGGTTGAAGTTAATACCATTTTACTTTGGAAGGAAAGGTTAAAATGATAGAGTTGATTCTTCCTTAGGAACAGCAGCTCATAGAAAATGAAGTTGATAGAGCTATTTACGCAGACCATAACTAGCCTGCATAAGTCATTGGATTACTTAAGCAAGGATGTACTTGTGTTTAAAAGTCACCTTTTAGACCTTTGAAAAGTTCAGGAAATAAGCATGGGAGTGTGAAGCTTTGTTCATGTTATCTTGTAGATGCACAGCCAAAAACCAGAGAAAAAATATGATTATTCCATAGGAAAAGTCCAGTGTGGAAACTATGATTGTGTGTTGGAAAAATCCTTTGGTAGAGATTCTCTCATGCACAATGTATTCAAAGTGAAAATGAATATCAGAAACAGGGGCCCATTTTGGGTATGATATCGCAAAGATAATGGAATGAAATTGCTTTATAGCTTGACTTTTTAATTGATTAATTAATTTTAATTAATGTGGTATTTATTTTTAATTATTTGTGGGTTTTGTTTTAATTGTGAGCCACCCAGAGTCACCCGTTGGGGGAGATGGGCGGCATACAAATTTAATAAATAAATAAATGACTCAGCAAAACCTAATGTGACTCTTCAATCAAGGTGTCTTAGGGCTATTTCACGCAAATCAGGATTTGCTACTGTCAACTTAATTGTAATCAACAGTTTTTCTTATTTATATATCTGAATGAAAAGTATGTTTACAACAAATACTTGCCATGTTTTCATTTGGATATGCACTAAAATGTAGTGTAAGAAATAAGCCCTTTGTCAGTTAGTTCTTTGACTAATTATATATTGGAACATTGTTGAAACACAGAAGAAGATGGAAGATCTAGTGTGGTCCTGTTATTCTGGACTTGTGCCAATCTCTTTGATGAAAAGCTTTCCTACTTAAAACCTCACTTTCCTAATATGGATTTCCTGTACTGAAAAACAAATGGATGTCACAGTGTTTAAACATGAAAATTTGTTCACACATCTTTGTGTTGAAGTAAATAGAGACCTATGATAGTGGAGAAAAATCAAATGCCATGCTAGGTTTTCTGCTGTGTTGCTGATTTTACCCAAGATGTTGCTCTCTTCTCAGACACAACTACAGGGAAGAGTCAGTTCCCTGTTGGGGAGTGTGTTTAAATAAATGGTGCATTTACTGGCTGTTCCTATGGTGATTTCACATTGTATCATGAGTAATACTTATTTTTGTACTTATTGTACATGGTCCAATAAGATGGTTTAAAACAATCTTGTATTAAATATTTATGGAAACAGCAATAGCTCTAGTTTATTCATTCACTTATTAGATTACAGTGGGGGGGAATTGTCTCTCATACCTCTCTGCACATGTATGAATGACAATAAAAACCAGAGCCAAGTTTCATGTATTCCTATTATACCAGTGCTATTTCAAACAGTTCTTCATAAACATTGTGGTTTTGCCTGTAGAAACAATGGTTCTCTTATTGTCACAGCATTCTGGTCTTTCTGTAAGAAAGGAAATGATGAGGGAAATTAAATTGGCCTGCAAAGCAAATGAAACACAAATTTGTCTCTGGTATGAAGAGCAAAGGGAATGATGATTTGAGTCCCTTCTAAATATGTAATGCGTTTTTCATTTAATAACAACATAAAAGAATCATTGCATATGCAAAGTGGAACTCAAAGAAAGCAATTTGTTCCTGGAACTTCCATTTTCACATGAATTTTTTAGCACCTTCATTGAGAGCTAAAACTCTGGCATGTGTATATATCAGAATGGTCAGAAAGAGACAGGTTTTTTTTCCTATGAATTTTATTAAATATTGATAAATAGTAATATTGACTGTATTCAGCACCAAATAGCTAGACATTTCAATTGTTCTGCAGTAAAGCACAAGTCTTTAAAAGTTAAGTGGTAAATAAAAAGAAAAAGGCACAGTTAGGGGGATTGCCAGCAAGTGCAATTTCCTGCTCTTAAAATTAAATGCTACAAAAAATGGTAGTAGCATTTATTAACTTTTTATAATCAGCAATACTTTGCTGTTAGGGAATAATCACATGAGGAGTCTTAAAGTGCCTGGAAAGGCACTATTGAGAAAGAATAAATTATCACTGCATGTCTATTACAGTACTTTTATTCCAACTGGCTGATTAATTTTTAGAAGGAACCAATCAAATAATGAGTAGTATGAAAATCTTCAAATGTAGACCTTGCAATATTTGTTCAGTAAGCCTTAGCTCTTCCTTGACTGTTGGCAATGTGACAGGGTTTGCTGGTTCAGGTCACTTTGCCTTTACAGGCATGGGAACTTCATTATTCAACCCTGGATTAATTATACAGCAGGCTGAGCTTCCACTTGTTCAAATAATGTGGCCGCCAAGCCCAATGTCCTTATTACAAGCCATGTTGGATGGGTTCTGTGGATGCATAGGGAGAGAATCTGATCCTTGCTGCTTTCTCACTTGATAGGTGCTGAATACTGAAAGAGAAAGGGGAGAGTTTGCTTTCATGTCATTAACAAAAGCCAGCCTGCTTTGAGAGCAGTTTTTAAGTCCTTAAACTCTGACGGAGGCGATTAGGTGGAGCTGGCTTTCCTGGAATTGTAGCATAGATTTTCCTGTTGTGCTTCAATATCAACTGTCTCCAAGTTACGCACAGTCACAGCGCTAAAAGCTTAGGATTACTGCAAGTCGAAGAGGCCACCGTAGGTCTCTCAGTTTTTTACTTTCTGAAGAGGCCACCGTAGGTCTCTCAGTTTTTTACTTTCTGACGGGGAATCAGCGTGCTCACTTATCAGCAATGTTTCAGCTAAAACATTCAGGTCAAAATCTGTTGGTGGGTATATAATGCTTAGTTGATAGTTTGAAGAGATTTTCAACATGGATATGTCCTATGCTTTTTAAAAACAAATTTGTAAAAACTTTGTGATGAATAAGCTTTATTTCTTTTAACTGTAAAGATTGCTTTTATTTTATAGAAAGGTGGACTAGTTCAAAAGAACTTTGTAATATTTCTAAATTTGATTATGCAAATAATATTCTGTTTAGATAATTGGTAATAAACTTAATGGAGCCTAGAAAAGTTGTTGGGTTACAAATGTCTGTAGGGTTATCATTCTTTGTTAAAGCTGTCAAATAAGGGACTAAGTTTATTTTTCCTGTAACTTTTTAATCTACCATTACTTGAAATCATGTAGGAGACTTGTGTTAGATATATGAAATGTATCCCTAATATTAAGTCTGTTTAAAATGGCTGTTTAATATTAGGATGTTAATCGCTAGTCATTTTTTATTATTGGTTCTTTGGCATGTTTTGTAACATCGTCCTTAACATGTTTGCTTATACATGTGATTTAATGTCTGTATCTTTGGGCATATACCATTGCATGGTAATTTAGGCATATTTTTAAGTTGTTTCTAGAAACTATTCATTGTTACTAGTATTTATGGTAAATGTATCATTTGTTGTTGTTTTTTAAAACAACCCCATATAAAATAGTTTATGGCTACGGTCCTTAAAGTACTTCTTGGCACATCTTAGTAAACAGATCATTTGGGTGGGAGGAAATTAACCCAGCACTTATATGTGCAGCAGTGTGTTTGAAATGTTTGGATCCTTTTCCTTTTGAGGTTATTATGGTGGCAGGGCAGGGTCCAAATATTTTGCTGCCTGATATTCCATGCACTTCGCATATGGAAGATGATTGGATTGGCACTGAATCTCTCTTCTAGCCAGGGATGGGACAGCACATTTTACTGTACACAGCAGCAGGCTTGTTTCGGAGCCAGACCACACTGTACAGCACCACCTCCTCTTTTCTCTCTGCTGAATGGTAAAGCCAGTCCTGAGTACTAGTTAAGGAAAAGGTTAGTTCATGATTGAATATCACTGCAGTTTTTAGTTTCTTTGATGCACCAACAGAGATCTGGTTTTACTGTTCTGTTAGACCAGTATATTTAACCACTTTATAGACACTAACACTTTTCTTTCTTTTTTGATCCATTACTCCAGGTAAACCAATTAATTGCTTGACATGGTCATCTAATAGCTTGGCTATCGAAGCCTGTACAAGTGGCTGTACAAAATGGAAAGACAATCCTGTATATAGAAGAGTTATGTTTTACAAGAGAAGTCTCTCTATATAGGTGACATAGATATAAGGGGGAAAAATCCCCTCTCACCCCTGTGGGGGTTATGTGTCTTCCTCAGTCTTGGGTTCTCTACCAGAGGCCTGGGAGTTTGAGGGTTTTGTGCACTATCTTAGCTGTTCGTAGCACTGCACTCTTCAGGACAGAGAGCTCTGGTGTTGTACCTGGAATCTGTTGGACCCACTCTCACAGCTTAGGAATCACAGCCCTGAGTGCTTCTACTACCACTAGGACCACTTTGGCCTTTACTTTCCACATTTTATCTAGTTCCTCCTTCAGGTCCTGTACTTTTCCAGCTTCTCATATTATTTCTTCCTGATGTTGCTGTCACTTACCACCGCTGTCTTCTGGTCCTTATCTACTACTGTGGTGTCTGGTTGATTGGCCAGTACCTGCCTGTCTATCTGGATCTGGAAGTCCCACAGGATCTTAGCCGTTATTCTCCACAATCTTCTGTGAAATCTCCCATCTGGATTGAGAGGGTCTAGCCCATACACTGTACAGCTGTTCCAGTACACAATGCCAGCTACTTGGTTGTGCCGATCAGTGTATGCTGTTCCTGCCTGCATCTTACAACCTGCCACTATGTGTTGGACTGTCTCTGACGCCTCTCTGCACAGTCTGCACCTTGAATCCTGTCTAGACCCCTGCTTCTATGGATCTGGTGCTTAGTGCCTGTTCTTGTGCTGCTACGATCAGTGCCTCAGTGCTGTCTTTTAGTCCAGCCCTTTCCAACTACTGGGAGGATTTCCCAATGTCAGCCACCTCAGCTATCTGTCAATGGTACATCCCATGCAGGGCCTTGTCTTGCATGGCACTTCCTCTGCTTGAGCTTCCTCCCATGCCTGTTGCTGCCTCAGGTATTCTCTCAGCAGCTCATCTTTGGGTGCCATTTTACTGATGTACTCCTGAATGCTCTGAGTTTCGTCCAGGACAGTGGCTTTGACACTCATCAGACACCACCTGCCCTCTTTCTAGCTGGTGTACAGTCTCTGGGTGTTGGACTTGGGGTGGAAACCTCCGTACATTGTGAGGAGCTTCCAGGTCTTCACATCAGCAGCCTCCATGCCCTCCTTTGGCCAGTTCACTATACTGGCAGGATATCTGATGACTGGTGGGGTGTATCTGCTGGTGGCATGGATCTTGTTCTTCCCATTGAGCTGGCTCTTTAGGACCTCTCTTATCCTTTGGTGGTGCTTGAACGTTGCTGTTTTCCTTGCCTCCTCCTCATGGTTCCCATGTGACTGTGATACCAAGGTACTTGTAGCTGGTCTGTATGTCTGCTATGTGGCCTGCTTGTAGTTTCTACCCATCAGTCTTAACTACCTTCTCTCTACCATCCAGCCACACTTCTCCAGTCCAAATGACATCCCAGTGTCCTCACTGTAGATCTATGTCAGGTGGATCAGTGAGTTGATGTCTTGTTCACTCTTAGCATACAGGTTGATGTCATCCATGTAGAGGAGGTGAGTGATGGTAGTTCCACTCTTCAACTTGTATCCATATCCAGTCCTTGTGATTAGCTGGGTGAGGCGGTTCAAGCCTATGCAGAACAGCAGCAGGGACAGTGCACCAGCTTGGTCTATGCCACACTTGATGGCCACTTGTGTGAACTGTATTGAGTTGACTTCCAGTGTTGTCTTCCACAGTTCCATTGAGTTCTCGAGGAAGATTCTTAGTGTCCTGTTGACTTTATATAGTGTCAGGCATTCACAGATCCATGTTTGTGGCATTGAGTCGTACGCTTCACAATCCAGGTTGTGCTCAGATTGGTCTGCCTAGTTGTTGAGTCTCGGGCAACTGCTCTATCTAAGAGCAGTTGCTGTTTTGAGCCTCTGGTGTCGTTTCCAATGCAGTGTTCTGAGCTGTGCTCATGTAGTGGCCCATATGGTCCTGTAGCTTGGCAGCTATGATGCCTGATAGGACTTCCATGTTGCAGGAGGCCGGTCGTTGAACAATGCTGTTCCCTTGTGGGGATCTTTCATAATTAGCACTGTCCTTCCTTGTGTTAGCCAGTGTGGGTGGGAGCCTACTGCTAGCAACTAGTTCATCTGTGCGGCTAGGCGTTCATGCACTGCTGTTAGTTTCTTTAGCCAGTAGGTGTGGTTCATGTCCATGCCAGCTGCTGTCCAACTCTTCATGTTTCTGACCCGCTGTTGGATGTCTGCTACTGTGATGGTGACTAGTTCATGTTCTGGGAGATTGCTGTGGTCTGCTCTCCCGTTCTGCAGCCACTTTGCACTGGTGTTATGTGTCTTCTTTTTCTCCCAGTACTGTCCAGTTTCTGCTGTTGGTGGTTCTGCTGTTATTGTGTTGTTGCACTGCAATTGGGAGTACACATTGGATGGTTCTTTGGAGAACAAGGCATTTATATTCTTGGCCTCTACTTCTGTAGTGTATCTCCTTATCCTGGCAGCCAATGTTGTGAGCCTTTGTTTAGCAGTCTCTAGGGCTTCAGATGGAGTCAGGCCCTTGTATTTTTTCAGTAGACAAGTCTTATCCTTAATCTCCACACCCTTCTGTAATTCCACCAGCTGACTAACCTGTCTCTGAGTTGCCTTGATCATAGCCTCCAACCTCATTTTCCGGGGGGTATGTACTGCTGTTTTTCTTCATTATGTAGCCAAGCATCTCCAGGATTACAGCGGCTCCAGCATTACAGCAGCTGCATATACAGCATATACCAGTTCATTGGTTTGAGTTATGGTGGTAGTAGGGATTGTCATGAGGGCTCTATTGGCATCTTCTAGCATACTATCTGATGGTACTTTTCCACTGAGCCTTGGTAATTGGTCTCAAGGGTTGACTATAGCTAGTTTATCCATGATCTTAGGCCTCATATCAGCTGATATGTCTGTAATGGAGAGGGTGGCAGTGACGTTCCAGCTTCAGGTGTTGACTGCACATCCACTTAATCTTCCGGATCTTCTTGAGTCCGGGATGTAATGTGTAGTTGGTCTATCTAAAATTATGACAGAAGCTTTCTCTTCGCTATTGAAGCATTAGGTAACTAGCTGTTTCTCAGTTAGTGTGGATGTAGGTCTTCTGTCCATCCATAGTTCCCTCACACATTTCATATATCTCCTCTCCTTAGGTCTACTGTTGTAGTAGCATTCCATCAATTCCATGTTCTCTTGTCTCGTCCATGTATGGCTTGTTCCAGTAGCCCACTTATCGTCAAATTGTCCTGGTTCCCCAACATCTGGCACAGACCTTTTTAATCCAGGCAACATTTGAGCTGGCATGACTCTCTTTCTTCATGTCACTCTCATATTAAAGGTGAAGCGTTAGGGGGTTTTTGCCCAAGGACCCCTACCCCTACTAAGGTAGGTACTAGCTGGGATTCAAACCCCAGTCTCCCACATCAGAGGGCGATGCTCTAACCACTACACTGTCTAGCCATGTGTGTGTGTTTGTGTGTATGCATATGCACACACACACATACATACAGAGAGAAATAGACATATACATGTATAGGTTTTGGAAAAATATTTTATTCTTATTTAATTTGTGTGTATGTGAATGCAAGAGCATCACTGAGACAGAAGACTTTTCTTTATCTAAGATGTTTATTACTGATGAAGTTTATTGGCAGATGAACCTTTGGCAAAAATATGAGGTAACATAAATAAACATTAAATACTAGACCATGCAGTATTTGTTCAGTAGACTATAATCTTAGATATATAAACCATGCATTAGTAGAATTTTCTTTGAGATCCCAGGTTACATAAGAGGTCTTTTCTTAAGGAAACACTTTGGAATCTTTGTTTTCCTTTGTATGATTATATTGAGGACTCTGTGTCTCATAATATCTAGATTCAGAATTATTGCTGTTAATGCAGTATTGTTATACCATTGAAATCACTATACAACTACCCTACTGCACAAATTCCCCATGGAACTGTGATCCAATCTGTAATTCAATTAATAATTAACACTTAAATAGCTATTTTAAGATATTGGAATTACTAAATATGGAACTACTAAAAGACATTGTTTAAATAGTATGTGTGTGTATATGCTATAAATGTGCATTGTTTTAGGAATACAGGTTATTATTTTAATTAGGAAGCTGTACTATCTCTCCTATTGATTGCCCCTCCTTCCCCAATCCAATGATTTTTCCAGTTTACATGGTTAAAGGCTTCCTATGGAAGAGATCTGCAGTATTAAAATAACAGGGAAAGAATAAAGCAGGCAGGCTAAAGTTTCTTGAATCCAGTATTATGTGGGGGGGGGGGGGGGGTTCCGTAGTGGGGGTCATTTAAAGTTCCCCAGTTTTTTGACAAATAAGTGTGAAACCAAATGACGCATTTTTCTAATCTCTCTGGGACAAAGAATTTTCTGCCCTCCCCATGAAGTAAGTATGAATAAGCATTAGAGGCTGACTTGCAATTGGCCTCCATTGTTGAACACTTTTTTGCTATTATGGTTTGGTTGAGTTACACACGGCCTTGCCACCACTGTAACTGCATCCCTCAGTTTAATTGTGGGGAACTACTGGCAGTTCAAAGAGATTTAGCTCCAAAGCTTGCTAATGAGCATAAGGTTCCCTTCACTCTTAATGAATCAAGATTTCTATGTTAATTTTAGGCGAATAAAAAGAGAAAGTTCACACAATAGGGCAACCTTACAGTGTAAAGACTACACCATCTGAAGCTGTCCTTTTTTATGACCAACAGAGTTTAAATGGACTGTACTCTTAAGTGATAGATTTCCGTGAGGGTGAAGCATAGCTTTTGCTTATGGTTCACTGATCTGTCTGCTTATAACAGTACAAGACCTTGACAAGAGCTTAGGGAAGAAGCATAATGTGGGGCAATTCTTTCAAAATCATTTCATGTAACATCTTCAGTGAAGGAGGAAATTAAAGTAGTTTCGGTCATTTCTGAGATTGATCTTTTTCAGGGGGTGGAATGGAGGCTGCATGTTCTTGAATTCCTTGCTGAGAAAAGTAATTGTCAAGTTATGCTGCGTTGTAGCTAACCAGCAAAGCTGTTAAAAACAATATTTACAATAATATTTACACAGTAAAACAGCATTTGTACTTCATGGCTGGAAAGAACAGTAATTCTTGGCACATCCTTAGTTTTAATAAACCAAAGAAATAGGAGAAACTGAGATTTCTTTTAAAAAAAAAAATTCTCAGTTTAGCAAATAACATGACATTCCTGCCAGGTTTCTGACTCATATTACTGCAGCACAGTTTTTATTCTAATTATGATTTTTCCTCTTTCTAATCTATATTTTTTAGCATGCTATCTCATTTCACTCTTTATTTGCTCTAAAATGTTTGTATATTATTTTGTTTTGTAGTTGCAAATTCTTTTAGTTACAGATATGATACCTGCACACAAGCTAGGGGTGTCTCTTGTCCGGCAAATGCAAATAAATGTGGAGCCCAAAAGTTGTAAGGAAGTTAAGATATAACAGGCAATAAATTGACACATTTCTGTTTCCAATGCTGCTCCTGAAATCAAATTGCATTAAGACACTTGGGGAGAGGTTCAGCTGATTTCATAGTGCAATTGAGTTGAATTGCAGTAACAGATTTTGCTATGGTGGTGTTAGCGTACGTCTGTCTATACTGAATTACAGTATAGTTCCTAAATAATGTAAAAGTGCACCAAATGTCTGCCCTTGCACTGCTCTGGATCTCTTGTGATAAAAAGAAGAAATAGAAGTTTAGGGAAACATACACAGAAAATAGATTTTTAAATACCTTGATCACAAAGATGGATTCAAAACACGTCACCTTCCAGTCTGAAGATGTGGCTGGATAACTGTAAGAATATCATTTGAAACAGAATTTCCTCTCTGATCTAACTGAATATTATGCTATGCTTTCAGATAGCTGATTGGCTTCCCTGGATTTTGCTTATGACACAGGAAACCTTTGCCTGAAGATGGAAACACTGGAGTCGGAACTGACCTGCCCTATCTGTCTAGAGCTGTTTGAAGATCCATTGCTGCTGCCTTGTGCTCACAGTCTCTGTTTCAACTGTGCACATCGCATCTTGGTCTCCCAGTGTGCTACCAACGAATCAGTGGAATCTATCACCGCCTTCCAGTGCCCCACTTGTCGTTATGTCATCACCCTCAGTCAACGAGGTCTAGACGGACTGAAGCGCAACGTCACACTGCAGAATATTATAGACAGATTTCAGAAAGCTTCTGTAAGCGGGCCCAATTCTCCCAGTGAAACTCGCCGAGAGCGAGCTTTTGATAGCAACAGCATGTCATCGAGTGAAAAAGTTCTCTGCCAGTTCTGTGACCAGGATCCTGCTCAGGAAGCAGTCAAGACTTGTGTGACTTGTGAGGTATCCTACTGTGAGGAGTGCTTAAAAGCAACTCATCCAAACAAGAAGCCATTTACTGGACACCGTTTGATCGAGCCTATTCCTGACTCGCATATCAGAGGATTGATGTGTCTGGAGCATGAAGATGAGAAAGTTAACATGTATTGTGTGACTGATGACCAGTTAATCTGTGCCTTGTGTAAACTGGTTGGGAGGCATCGTGATCACCAGGTGGCCGCTCTAAGTGAACGCTATGACAAATTAAAGGTTAGTTTTGTCTTAATTAATATACTTAATATTAAGTATAGTGCTAGGTAATGAAAGATTTTTACCTTATTTGTTGTGTGGCTAATATTTGCAAGTGTATTTACCATTCTTGTATTAAATGTAACTGTGAACTTGCTAAGCCTGGCCACTGTACAAATTATCAGTTTTGAATTAGAAATAAATTAATCTGTCCCAAACTTCTAGATTTTGGTGTAGGAAATTGAAATGCTGATGCTGAAGAAAATATTATACATACTTATTCTGATTCAGTTTTTACAATTTAAAAAATCTGGTGTGTACATCCATACTGACATATTTTGAGAATGCCCAGATCACTATAGATGTAGGGTCTCCATTTCCAGTTATCTGTGGCCTGGTCTAATGACATTCAGAAAAAGAACAACATTCTGGGGACACTTTTGAAGCCCAAGATCTTAGACATTGATAAAAAAGACTTAAGGTATTGATATAACTTTAACAAAACAATCTACACTGGTTACTGTGAGTAGGTTTTACTAAGTTTAGTGGGTCTCAGTCAGAATAAAAATGTTCAGATTTACAGCTCAATTAAGGAACTTGTTTGGTCCTATTGATAAAACATCAATACCTTTTGCACCTTTGTTATTTATTGATCTAATCAGAGAAACTTTATATGAGTTTTCCGCTATATAGATGCTCATGAATAGCTTCTTTGAAATGTTTTTAATAACATTCCCACATTATGTGCAACACCAAATATGGCACCAGATCAGTATTCTTGTATTTCATTGCAAAAGGTCCTTAGGATTCTGCTTCTGTGGTTTTAGTGTGGAACAGATTTAAGTAGAATGTGTAATTCCTGTATAGTATCCATGTGTTATTTTAGCTGTCACACTAAAAGCAAAGCAGAAGACTGAAAAAGAAAATGGGAAAAACAAAAGTCCCTTCCACCAGTTCCTTTAAGGAAATACTACTGTGATTGTTTATAGAAAATTACAGCAGGCGGGGGTGGGGCAGGGGAAGAGTATTATCTTTGGCTACTGGAATTCTTATGTTGTGAACATTATATCTATACCTATCTATCTATCTGTCTATTTGTCTATCTGTCATTCAATCTATACAGATACACATATACACACACATACTGTATAATTTTACATATCTACTGTGCTTCATTAGAATATGATTTTGGAAACATTCTTAAAAGTGCACAAAAACCCTGTTTTAATATACAGTATAGTTCTTAAAAGATAGATAATGCCAGTTTGGTTTGTACTATGGCATTAGATTATAATTTAGTAATTATTAATACTTATCATTAATAAGCATTAATTAATAAAGATAATAATTTAGGTAGAAAATATATGATTAATTCCATGACATCTAAGATAATGGAACAATTAAACTGGTCTTGGATGACACCTACATAATTTCTATTACTTATTGTCTTAATCTTTTATTATTGTCCTGGTTTATGTACTGTATTTTTCTTGGAGGTTGTTTAATAGTTAATGTTGTGTTTATTGACTGGGTTTTTATTTAATGTTGAGATGCTCCATTATTGTTAGTCCTTAGGAAAGTTGCTATAAAAGACAAAAATATTTTAAAGCATATATTCACATAAAAAATTATAATAGAATGTTAGCTTTGTGTTCATGTTCGAGCCAGCTTACTATACTACCACTTAAATCTTATTTCAGCCTCTTCTCTGTTACATGAATAACCCTGTATATCAGCAGTTCTGGCATGCCTTCTAGATCTGCTAGGTTATAGTTTATAGGTGTTTATTGCATATCTCGGTATACAATTAGTAAATTAAAAAAGCATCTGTTTAAACAACAGTAGCATTTTGTAGCAGAATTCACATGCACTCATTGATACACAAACATGGACAGGCTTGTGATTTATTTCAGAGATTCATTTGACTAATCTTTGTAGATCATTCATTTACATTTTAAAGCTAACCTGGTCAACTCCAAAAATTTTAACTTCAGATACTTAAATTTGCACTTTTATATCTAATCCCTGTGGGATTGTCAGCCCCACATGATTTGCAGATATTAGATTTTCTCAAATGTGGGACATCTCATTCTTTTTAATTAATTGCTCCTGTTTACTATAGGGAACTCCAGCCAATTCTGACATTTACAACTGTACACCAGTTTGGTCATTTAATATTAGGTACATTGCATATTCAAGTTTAAAAACTCAGCGCATAGATACTCTTTAGCAAAGTCAAATAATCTTGCTGTAGATGAATAACATATTTCTTTTTTTACTTAAATTTCTGGCTTACATGCTGTTTCAGTTGTAACCAATTCTAAGTGGCATACTGTATATTCTGTACCAATAAAAAGGGTTAAAACAATACCACCTAATATACATAATTATATTATCAGTTTCATTGCACTGATGAACACATTTTCATCAGTGTATATAATCATTTACAGAATATCTACTTTCAGCCCCACAGGTTTCCTGAAACAACATGGCCTTCCTAAATCTGAACAGAGTTCAAGCTACTCTAACCCTTAGGGAAATCCTGTTACACAGGAGAGGGTAGAAGTGGAGAACAAGTGATTTCATGGTCCATGAATATGGCACTCATGGAAAACAGGGATTCAATGAGAGTAAATTCTTCCATATATTACTGGACTGGCAGATACAACTGGTTCTGAGCAATGTAGGGCTTTAACAATGACAACCAGTAACTGGGGTAGCACTTGGAAGCCAACCAGCAACCACTGGTTGCTCTCAAAGTCATAGGGCTACCCAGGCAAAGCAGGATCACAAACTATAACTGATCACATGTTTATATTTTGGTAATCAGAATCCATAATGATGAATTTGCTATGTTGATAGTAATAGTATATAATTGTAGAATTAGTGATTTATAAATTTGTGGGCATTTTGATTTTGTATTCTCTTCAACAGCAGCATCCTTGCAATCTTTGGAAATCACTTTTAAAGTTAAAAAAAAAAAAAGAATTTTGTCAGGCAGTAATGGTATGTTCTTAGGTGAAAGTCAATAGACATTCCAATGACTACATACAAGCTGCTTGATCATATTCAGTTGGTCCCCAAAATATATTTTTCTTTTTGATATTACAGTATTCCAGTTGTTCAATAATAAATCTGTGGTGAGGGATGAATAGTATAAATACATTCAAATTAGTATTATTTTTTGGGCAATCAAAATATATATTACATTTTTATGATAAATGAATGTTTGTAAGATACATGCATTTTTGATTGGTTTTAAAAGATAATTTTCTAAATTTTGGGGGCTTTTTCTTGTTTATGTTGAATGAAGTAAATACACTGTCCTGTATGAAATGTAGTGAAAGAATACATTTTGTATAGCTTGTAAAATCTGATGCTAAGAAGTCCATGCAGTTTTCTTGGCAGAAGTACAAAAAGTGGTTTGCCACTGTCTTCTTCCAGGATGTGAACGGTATACCAATTAATCAGATTAACAGAGGCTTGTTAAGAGCTAATTTACCTTATTATTAATAGCTAATACCAGAAATGATAATTGTCCTTTACTGATCTCTGTAAATTTAAACATTATCATTTACAGCGAGTCCTGCTGCTGCCACTACTACTACTACTACTGTTGTGGTTATCTGTGGCACAAACTTTCATGAATTCTAATCCAGCAAAATATTTGGGATAATATGCTATGAGGCTTCTTATTTTTGTTGTGAAAGAGACTAAAGGGCTAATAGAATAGCATTTATGCATTTGGCAGTTATGAAATTGGCTTTTTAAAAGTGAGTAATGGATGCAGGGGCAAAGATTAGCTCCAGAACATAACCCAGGAAGAAGTGTGGGGAATTTTAACTGTTTATTTTTACTGCCATGCTAATCCAGATTAGTAGGGGCTTCTGCATGCCTGCTATTTGCATTGGAAGAAAAAATTCCTTCTATGAGAATAGACGCTGGGTCCCTCTGCCTGATATCTGTATTGGAAACCAATTTAGCTAGATAACAGATTATGAAGCAAAAGGTTAATGCAGATTTCCATGCCATTTTGTTTTTTTTTAAAGCCATTTATTAAATTGCTAATTGTGTGAATGGTGCTTTGTGTAGTTGCTTTGGAAGATACTGTACTTAATACCTGGGTGAAAGAGGATAATGTTGATTCAGGAAACTATCAAGTTTTGTGTTGATTTGGAATGATATTAAATGACATAATCCAGTATCATGCAAGCAGAAACCTGCTCATGTAATGGAATTCTCCTTCCTTGTGGCTGTCCCAAATTCGTTTTCACTTCCACCAGTGGAACTGACAGCCAAACAATTTAATTGGATTACCCAAAGTCAATTGCATTAGTTTTCTTTTTCCTTTCCTAAATTTATTGTAGACTTTGGCCATGTTTTGTAGTGTTTAAAAAATGCAACTTGTACTGCCTGACAACCATTGAAAGAATGAATGACTATAGGATTGCAATTCTGAACACAATTATTAAGGAAAAAAATCCTACCCCACAGCCTGGGAATTATGTCTGAGTACAGGTAGTCCCCAGGTTAAGAATGTCCGGTTTACAGACAACTCATAGTTAAGAATAGAGTTGATTATAGCAAAAATCGAGTTAAATACCCAATGGTTCGAGTTAATTACACAATACTACGTACGCAGTATTATACAAAAATACTGTTCAGGCTTACATACAAATTCAATTTAAGAACCAACCTTGGGAATGGAACTCGTTCTTAAACTGGGGACTCCCTGTAAATATGTTTGGGTTGTGTTACTCCTTAAGGAGGCTTCTACATATTTAAATGTTTTATCTTAAAACAGCCCCATTATCAGTTTATTTGGGTTTGTAAATTATTGAAAATTTCCTGCATTTTAACTGTACAGCAACTGATCCTTGTTGATGAGCAGTGTTTGGGTGTCAAACTATACTAATTACTGACATTCTGTCCCAGCAGTGTTGCTAATTATTTAAACAATATTTCATCCTTCATTAACCAGAAAACAAAAGATGTCATTGCAATCTAGCTCCTTTTGTGGTAAAATGAAACGGTTTAATTAGGAGCTCTGTACACTTGTCTGATTGAGGCATGCAAGGCTACACTGGGTTAACAGTGAATGTAATAGCCATTAATTGTGAAAATCTGAAAAGGAGTATAAAAGAGATGGCACTTTAAGAAAGCACTAAGCCATTTCACCTCTTGCTAGTGCCCCTGTGAGTTAGGAGTGCATGACCTTGATACACATAGTGGGTTGTGAAGAAAAATCCTATTTTAAAAAATAGAAGGCAAGTGCTTGCATTTAACTTGTGGAAATAATATCCAGATGTGTCATGTGTATTGTGTGTGTTAATTATACAGAAAGAATTTGCAGTAAGTAAGATTTTAATTACAGCATATATGTGTAACAGATGTGCAAATGGCAGGGAGATAGAGAGATTAGATAGATAGATAGATAGATAGATAGATAGATAGATAGATAGATAGATAGATAGATAGATTGATTGATTCTTGTGCACATTATCTTAACATAATTAAAAAATATATCACTGTGGTCATTACATTAATGTTATTTATACTTGGTTTTTCAAGTCATTGTTAAGGCATTAATTTATGTTAGTTAGGAGCCAGTGAGTTGAGCTTAGTTCCTCATCACTCTAACTTCTATCCAGCAATAATTCATAGAACTCCCAAGAACCTTCTACTAATAGGTGCTATCCATATTTGTCATCTTTCTCTTTTTCAGATTTCCTCAGCTTTGCTGAAAATACTATTTTTTCCTAGAGTTTTATTCCTGAGCATTGCCTCAAGGAACAATAATTTTATAGTCCCAATTTTGAAAGATAATATTTCCATCTTCCTTTAACTTCATTTATATCCACTAAATATCTTCCTTGATTACTCTTTAGTACTTCTACCATGGATGGATGGATGGATGGATGGATGGATGGATGGATGGATGGATGGATGGATAGATAGATAGATAGATAGATAGATAGATAGATAGATAGATAGATAGATAGATAGATAGATAGATAGATAGGTTCTGCTGTCAGTTCTCTGACCTTTTTAAAAAGATATCTTGTTACTTTTTTCTTGGTATATTCATCTGTTTGTTGACCACCTTGATGTGATCCATTTCTTGATTCTTTGTTGTTAGAATTGGAAATCTCCCTTAGTTGCCCACATTGTCCTTGTTGCCCAGCACTTCATCTCTATTTTTCTCTGATTGATGTGATACCTGGCTCTGAAATTATTTTCAAAATTTTGGAAATACTTGTTTTCATTTTGACTTCACAGTCTCTTTATCTTCTCAGCTTTTCTTTTGCTTAATTTAAGCATACTGAATCTCTTTCTTAGACTGATTGTATATTTTTACTATAATTCTCACATCTTGCCTGTATAGCTGTCCTTTTTAATTTTCAAACTTCACCTGTTTACTTGACACAATAATCCTGGTTTATTCTGCATCCTACACCTGGAAGTGCCTTGGATGACAGGTTTACATTGCTGTATGTTGTGTTTTCTATTATGTAATCGGTTGGAGCCCAGTGTTGTTCCTCCAATAATATTTATGTGTAGACCCCGTATTGCTTAAAACAGATATTGGTCATAATCAAAGAAACTTAGTTAATTCATCTCTTGCATTATTGCATTTAACTATACAAAGTTTCCTTTGATTGCACATTCCTCCATTTCTCCATCTTTTGCATTTCAAACATAATTAATAGCATCAGGTCCCTTCTTGATGGCACTTCTTGCAATTTGAAATTGCATTCCTCAGTGACTTCCTCCTTTATTTCTAAAGGTGTGTGTTTATATTCATTATATATCCACTAATTTTGATAGATATGATTCTGTCATTTATTCAGTTATAGCTGACCTAGACTTGGCAAATTCCTTTCTGAGCATCCTTGTCTGTACAGTCTCATGTCCTGGATAGTAATCATATAATGATTTGATTTAAAGTAACCTATTCTAATCCATTTAAGTTCACTTATTCCTAAAACATAAAATTATATATACTTTATTTCTATTTTGACAATTTTAATTTTCCTTGGTTCATGCTTTTTACATTCCATATTCCATCTGTATGTGTCTCTGGCTGGGGAATTCTGGGAGTTGAAGTTCACACATCTGGAAATTGCTAAGCTTGGGAAACAGTAAGCCAACCATTTTTCATCTGAAAAATATTAGAGACATGTATACAAAGTTGCTCTGAGTCCTCAGTGACTTCAAGTTGTGGGATATTTTCTTTCTCATCTAATTTATGGATATCATTTGAAAATCATCATACTTAAATAAGAGATATCAAAATCAACAGCAGCAGAATGATTCAATTTATATATTCATCTGTTGGAAGACAAACTCTGGCAAGTATGGTCCTTCTGGGAAATTCCTGATTTGTCTTTTTGACTTGACCTTCTCCTTTAGCTGGTAGAGGAAAGCACAACAGAATAAGTATTCTTGGCTTGATATTAACCAGTTAGGAAGACTTAACTGGTAAATTAAAAATAGTAGAAACATTTTGGGAAAGTGACCCTGAAATGCTGGAATTCTTTATATTAAAGAAACCTAAAGCTGAGGGTAGTCAACTATGTTACTTGAATTTTGAGAAACTGGATTTCAATGAAATCAAAGCATTAATACTTACATAGCAGAAAAACCAAGTGGGGAAAAATACTTATCATGAGAAGGTTCCTAAAAGAATGATACTGAGCACAATTACAAATAATTTTGAGGAAAAATAGAACAAATCTGAAAAAGAACTTTTTGAACTTTTGAACTGAATCTGAACTTTTTCATTGTGCTGAAAAAGACAGTGCTGTTACACAAAATGTTTTCTGCATATCTGAAAAAAACACATATATAAGAATCGAAAGAGAGACGGGTCACCCAGAAAGAGTACATACAGATGTTTATAATAGCCCAGAATTTTAAAAATTGCAAAATGAGCAGGTTTGGCAAAGGATGCAAAGAACAACAAAAGGACTCCTTCATATTAATCATTTTCACATTAAAAGTAACTTTTAAGAATCAGCATATCAACTATTCAGTGAAGATGGTAGATTAAGAGAAACATGCAGACATAATATATGCAAAACATTTAATATGTTCATTGGTAAGTTAAAGAATAGGCTCAGGGGCATGTCTTTTAGTTGAATTCACATTTGGTTCTTCATCAGACTGGATGGTGGTATCAAGTGGGGTGCCATCTTTCAAGATTCTTATTAATAATATTCAAAATAATCCTGATAGGGAAATTACCTGAACATGACAGAATACAGTTTAATAGAGACAAATCAAGAAGACCTCTTTCCAAGATAACAGAGTTCTTTGTTTAGGACAAAGAAATAACTTCCACAGATATAGGATGGTGACTTTCTAGTAATAGTTATGTGTAAAAAAATGTAGCTGTAGTTGATCCCAATATGAATGTGAGTTAGCAGTGTAACGTGACTCTGAAAAATGCAAACACAGTAGGTTCCATCAACATTATCCAATGTTGACTACATGTTCAATTCTGGGCATTATACTTTAGGAAAGTTTCAAATGAGATGGGCAATAAGGAAAATCAGTGGATTAGAAACTAAATCCTATGAAGATAGATTGAGAGAACTAGGGACTTATTGAGATTTTGTAAAAAAAAAACAATAGTTACAGGATTTCTTTTTATTTAAAGGCTAAAGACCGCTGTTAACATGCAAGATATTTGCTTAAGCCATATTTTTTTCATTTGTGCATTCTGACATAACCCTTAATTTGCTTTCTGATGGGAGCGTTATAACTGTTCATTTGAGAACTCTATTTAAATTAAAATGTTAATTGCTTAGGAAATTATATAGTTTAGATAAAATTTAAAAGCGATTTATGATTTAACTATGTTTCCTGTAAAATGGTACATTCTATTGCAAAGAAGCCAATTCTAAATAGATTAAACTATTTGCTTTTCACATCCTGTCTGAGTCACATCTGGCATATGAGGTTGAAAGGGAAATGAGGTCAGAAAACTATGAAATATTTTCCATAAACTAAGAAGACAAAAAGATAAGAAATCACAACTGACTCTTTATTCAACAAATTCAATTTGAATAAAGTTATGCTTCTCTAGCATGTATCAACACTTATCTATAGAGGATGTGGTAATATTTGTAAACTATAGAAATTATGTTAAGGTCTATGTTGAAAATTATTGCATTTCTCAATGGACTATACTTGTTTGCAGATTTGCTGTTCTTAGATTTAATAATATGCACACTATTTTCAGAAAGTAGTTTACTTACTGTATATTGCTTTATGGTCTCATAAATAATCTAGTACAAAACACAAGCTAGACAAGTTGTCCTGAATTTTCCATTCCTTAAATAACAAATATATAGGGGCCTTACAATATTATATTTCACTGAGTGCACAGCTAATAATATCCCCTTCTCTTTTGACTGGTTTTCTTTGATTACCATTTTCCACTACATCCCTGATCTGTCCTCTTTTCTGAAGGCCCCTTTACCTTCAGCAGGTCTGAATCTGGTCTGGAGATCTCCTGTTTGGAATTCCCCTTGTATGTACATCCTTGCTCAAATGCAGGAATTCAAGGTGGTTTTATAGCTTTTCTACTCTTCCTATAGCACAGTTGTTTAGATTAATATTAAACTACATGTTTTCCTCCACTTACGACCATTCATTTAGCAACCATTCAAAGTTATGACAGCACTGAAAAAAATGACTTATGACCGGTCCTTGCGCTTATGACTGTTGCAGCATCCCCATGGATATGTGATCACAATCCAGGCGCTTGGCAACCATTGTGCATTTATGATAGTTGCAGCATCCTGCGGTCACATGATCGCCATTTGCAACCTTCCCAGTTGGCTTCTGAAAAGCAAAGTCAATGGGGAAGCCGGCTGGGAAGGTCACAAGTTGGGGTCACATGATATTTTGCTTAACGACTGTGATTCATTTAACGACTGCAGCAAAAAAGGTCATAAAATTGGGTCACTGCACTGCTTAACAAACTTTCCAGTCCCTATTGTGGTCATAAGTTTAGGACTACCTGTATTAGTCTTATTCAGGCATTGGCTTGAATGTCTGATGGCTGGAGTCTACAATGTTTTTAGCACAAAAATTTGAATCCATTATAACAGCCCTATGGCTGGTATGAGAGCTAGTTTGGTGTAGTGGTTAAGGCACCAGGCTAGAAACCGGGACACTGTGAGTTCTAGTCCCACCTTAGGCAAAAGCCAGCTGGGTGACCTTGGACCAGTCACTCTCTCTTAGCCTTAGGAAGCAGTCAGTGGCAAACCACCTCTGAAATCTTGCCACGCAAACTGCAGGGACTAGCCCCTGAAGTTGCCAGGAGTCAACACTGACTCAAAGGCACAATCTCTCTCTGTCTCTCTCTCTCTCTCTCTCCCCCCCCCCATCCATCCATCCATCCATCCATCCATCCATCCATCCATCCATCCTATATGGCTGGTATGGTGAGAGGAGTAGGACACCAATTCATAAATTATTGCCATGCTGATGCGATCAGTTCCAAAGCAAGTGTTAGATGGGATGGGGTGGTGTCCATTGGCTCATAGAATATTCATTGGAGATTCAAGGAGTGCAGTTGAGGCTCACTGCATATCTCACATATCTTGTCTCTTCTTCAGACTTTCTTATCCTGCTTATGATCAGGATTCCCAGTTATGGGGAAGCATTTATATATATTTAGCCTGGGGTGAAACTAGGAATGTTGTTCAGGCCTTTGGACTAAATGAGGCATATATGCATAGGTCAGAGAGTGTAAGACTTGGATGCTCATCCTGTATTCATTGTTAGTCCTTATATATTTTGACAGATTCATCCAATTGAACTGATTGCATATTGTATGCAAGCCAGTTTGGTTTTTGTTTTTTACACTCCTTTTCCATGAAATGACGTCTTAAAACAGGATTTTGAACAATCATATCTGATTATTTTTGTTGCAGTGGAGGCAGTGTTTTTCTTATAAGCCTGATGGACTAAAGGTTGAGCCTCACGTTATCCAGTTAGGTTCAGGATGCCTAAGTCAGGTAGTTAGTCAGCAACCAATCTAAAAAAAATTGCTCCTATTTGAACTGAATTACTAACTCAGCATTTCAGTTTCCTGAGAATTCAGCAACAATCATAATGTAAACTATCCAAGATATTCTTAAATTAAATAAACATGCCATTGCTGTTGCCTAACTTGTTCCTACCTTCAAATATCCAAATCATAAACAATGAGAAAAGTATTACTAATTTTAGTCAGTCATATTAAAAATACAGAAATGAGCTTAAATTTGTTAGTCTCAAATGTACTGGCATTTTAATTGATTGGGAATGTAGGATCCTACTGCATTTTCATACCCTTTAGTTGATGAATGATCAGGTCTATAAGTCTTAAAACATGTAAACAAAATGCTTTCCCATCAAAGCGATAAAGTGTAAAGTGTGGAAATTGAATGAGCCCCTCAAGTGAAGTTTGATTCTTTGTGACTACCTGAACACAACCACACAGTTTTTTTGACAGTGAAATTTAACTGGTTTTCCACCACTTTCTTCAGAGATGTTTTTCAATTTCCCACTCCTACAACCTCTGTATTCCCTGAGTAGCCAAAACTGTTTAGCTTCCAAGTCCAGACAAGACTTGGTCCATATTGTTAATTTTGCATTGTGCCTAATGGTACATTGGTTAAAATCACTGACAACTTAAAAACTCAATAGATCAAGGCTAATTTGAACAAATGAGCACATTATTTTGTTCTGACTACCTTGTACATTTGATGTTCTCTTTCATTAAGGAAAGGAAAGTCTGGTTGTTCTTATAATGACAGACTTAAGAACTGATTTTTTTCAAAACTTGTGCATTTATAGTTTTAATATCTACAAAGAGAAGAAAGGGTGATTAATTGCATACACACACATATAGATAGATAGATATTCATTCTTGCACTCTAATGAAAACACTAACTTCAGTTGCCATATAAAATGGATTTTGTTGTATATTGCATATTACTAATCTGCTGTCATGTGTTTCACTTACTGTAGAGAAATGTGATTTCTTCCAGAGAACATCACATAAATATCAGAATTGGTATTTCACTACACTGTCTCTCTTGAGTTGACTACTAATTTCTATGAGGAGTATCAGAGTCAAAATATTACTTCTGATTGCCTGCTGCTTTGCATATTCCTGTAGTAAGTACTAGGACTGTGAGACCATTGGAGGGGCCCTTTGAACTGACTCCTCAAAACACTGATCCATATCTCCATTAAGGCTTGGATCAGCATGTCCCCATGCTGTCTGAGTATATGTATTGTTTGAAATGTATGATAAAAACATACATAGGTAAAGCAAAGCAAATGATTTGCACAACCATAGTAAATGTTCAGAACTGTGTAAACCCTTTCTTTTTCTGTTTATGTACTTTTGATATATAATTACTGAGGAATTCAAATTTACAGGTAGTCCCCAGTTTAAGAATTAGTTCTGTTCCCAAAGTCTGTCCTTAAGTTTAATTTGTATGTAAGCCGGGATGGTATTATTATATAATACTGTATAAATAGTATTGTATAATTAACTCGAACCACTGTATTTAATTCAAATTTTGCTACAATGGTCTCCTTAACTATGGATCAACCGTCAACTGGGTGTTCTTAACCCCAGGTTAAGTACAACCTGTACTTAAATTTACTTCAAAAGGGAATTGTCTAAAATTCTGGACTGCTGTCAAAGCCCACATTATTTAAATGTTTTTTTTAACATCTGCCAAAAGTTGTCTATAATTGAAAAGCAAAAGTATCTACAGAGGTGTTCTCCATTGTGGTTCTACATTTCTTTCATCCTCTTTACCTTAGCTTTTCTGAAATAAACCTGAATATTTTATGAAAGCAAGTCTTACTTTTTCTTGTTTAGTAAAACCTTTAGAAACTTCATGAAAGAAAGACTGTATTTTTTTGCATTTTGCAATGATTAAATACCATGTAATGCTTCTGAATATGGTTCAGATGTACCCAAGTATGCATAAACTTAACTCTTCCCATTTATTTTTGGTATAATGCCACAGGTAATAATTATGGCTACTGTACTTTAGTTATATTTGCTGAAGTCTGGAAAAGTTTCTGAGTGGTGCATAAACAAATATGTATTATATACAAAGAGAGGGTAAGAAGAAAGATATAGAAATAAAATAATATTCAGAATAATCAATAATTAGTTCCCATGGTTTCAGAAAGATGCTTCCATTGATGAAGCCAAATAGCGTTTGTCTTTTTCACAACCATATCACACTGCTGACTCATATTCAAATTTCAACATCCTTTTTGTGTGTAATTTAAACAGGTATCCTATATCCCAAATAGTGCATTTTATAGGTAAATGAAATTTTTAAAAAAACTATATTAAAATGTGGTTTCCTGATAATGAATAATATTTTTAAATCACTCATATACTTCTTTAACATTTCAACTAAATGAATATTATTTCCAAATATTAAATCAATTATACTTCAGTTGTATAATGTCTACTTATGAAGAAGCCATACAAGCTAATTAGGTTTACCCCTAGGTAAATGTATATAGGATTGGGCCCTTAATATTTTTCTTTCAAGACTGAACGGGCCAGTAAAATTATATACTTTGGAAGTGCCATCCCTATACTGATCAGGATTAGAAGAGATTTTAGCAAAAGCATTCGGCCTGAAGCTAAACTTTTGTTCCAGCATAAATCTATCCTATCTACAAGCTGTAATAGCTTGAATTTAGTCTGCCAAAAGAGGAAGAAAAACAGAGAAAGAAGGGTGGAGTTAATAGGTCAGCCAGGGATTTTTGTAATTCACTTGTTCTTTATTAACCCCAATCTGACTAAGATTTAAAGGGAAAAGATGAATTTATCGTAGGTTTTCCAAATGATGTTGGTGTTGGCAATTCTACAAGAAGCATAAAGGCAAGTTATGTAGTTGGGCTACTCAGCACAAAAGACTGTGCTCATGTCAATGATGTAGGGCTTTTGTATTTAACAACTAAGGCTTTTTATGTATTACTTGAGGCTGGAAAATGTCCTTGTTCAGCTCAATAAAACATTAATGAATAAAGACTTGGCTTTTTCATGGAACCCAGTAATAGGGTCCTCTTCTGTTAGGTGAACCATACCTGGAGTGCAAAAATCCAGATGACCGCTCTGTGGCAATGGAGAGTAAGAGCTTTTTGCATCTCTTTGCTGCCCTTTATTGATCTCCAGAATTTTGCTGGCCAAATATGGTATAACCTATATTCCATATAGGGCAACTTGTCTTCTCTCTTAGTTGCCTATGTGGTAATTATGAGATATGAATTTGTTTTATTAAAACACTAAACTGGTTAATGGGGATAATAATTTATTCCATATCCAGTATTAATAATCAAACAGCTATGAGAAGCTGCCTCTCCCAGTGTATTGAAGAACATGCACACTAATAAGGGCACATAAAGGAAATGGTGTTCTGAGCAGTAGGCAGGATCAAGTGGGAAGGTGTCCCTCGCTAGGTTAGCCACAGGTGAGAAATTCCTACTGTCTGCTTTCCAACTTCTTTTAATCTTACTCTGGTACTGACATCTGGCAAAGAAACTCAGAAGTATTTCAGTTTGCATTAAAAATAAGGGGAGCAGATGATTTTCCATTCCAAAATGTGAGAATCACTTCATTTATTAAAAAATAATTCCCAGGAGTATGACATTTAAACAATTGTTCCTACTGTAATATCACCTAGCTTTCTAAATCTAGGTGATATAACAATACGAACAATAAATTTCTAAAAATGCCTAAATCTAGGTTATCCTAAAATTATCTCCATATTTTAATTTCATATTTGAACTTTGATTTTATAATAGAGCTATATCTTAGCTTAAAAAAATGATACAATTCAGTGATAAATTCCAAAGAGGAAAATCATAAGAAAAGTCAGAGATACCTTAGAGTATCTTGTGAAGGTCAAGGCCATTTAAAGGTACTGGCATGTTATAAACCAAATATCTTTTATTCTGTCTGAACTTTTGGTCCAGTTATTTTTGACATTGTGAGCGCAAACAAATTTTATGTGTAGTTTCAACATCAGATGTCTGTTTACAAATGTGTGATTATGTTTCTTGTAAGGTACATACCAACAAGAATACTTAGTTTGCAAATGAAATATTGGTTGCAGAGTAACAAATTACAGTAGTTATATCCCATACCTCTAATTATACATATATCAGACATATACAGATATAGCAAGACTTTGCTGTGAACCTTTATTTGAATTACCTGGCATCTAGCTCAATTTAAGTTTGCATGCCAACATTATTAGATCCAAGTCATTGAGTTGGGCCTGCATGAATTGGCATAAATTAGTATATGTTTTGATTTCTGATTGTAAATATGGAATTCTAACATTGCAGTGTGTTTGATTTAATAGCAGTTTCACCTCATTGAGTGGGAAAATTAATATATTGTGTTGGATCCATATTATGGCAATTACATATGACCAGGTATTTGTGTTCATGATATATGAGTATATGCTATAACTTTTTTCCTTCCTTGTGACAGAACCAAAATCTATTAAATAGAGTGATCAACTTTTGAATATGCCACTTTAAGTTATGTGACAATCCAACATCAATGTCTTAAACTCTCTAGGTACATTTAGTGGGAAATGACTCTTTAAAAACAACAACAAAGTACTACATATATAGTACAGATAGGCAACCTGGGATCTCAGATGCTTTAAGATCTGCAAAGTCTTTAACATTGGCCATTCTAACTGGGGCTCATGGAGGTTTAAGTCAAGAACATTTGCAAGGTACTGAGTTGTATATCTGATGCACATATTTGATGTAAATTTCATTAAATTTAACAAGAAAAATAAGCAAATGCATATCTCTCTTCCTCTAAGTTAACAGAACCTAAACTTTCAGCATAGTCTCCTCATGCCCTTTTCCTGGGACTCCTATTTTTTCATTTATAAGGCTGGTGTAATAAAATATTTTTAGACATACATCAAAGTGAGCCTCATTTCTAATCTATCAGTGAGCAACCTAGATTAAGAGGGAGTGAATGGACAGGAAACATTTCAGAATGCAATCTTTTTTGAATTTTTGCTTTTGAGCTAATTGGTCAAGAGCAGGGTGTTTTTGCAAGATAATGTAGTATATGGAATAAAAGTGCCATTTTGGGAAACAATGCAGCATTTGTTACATTATCTCCCTTCATGAAAATGCTGAGGAGTCAAAAAGATGTCCAAAAGGTGTCATCTTTCCCACCCCCCCTCTCCAAAACTAGCTTGAATGCTAGAATGTATGTATGTATGTACAGTATGTGACTCTTCTCCTCTCCTCTCCTCTCCTCTCCTCTTCCCTTCCCATTTTTTTTTTACATTTCTTTTCACAACCTGCAAGCAAATGTAGTAACTGGAAAATCTCAAGTCTGCTCATGAAACATGAGCTTTTTATCCCGGGAGGCTTGTCAGGAGAACAACTGGAGTTTTTCTGCTTGCTTCGGATCAGCAGCTGGTGTACAATAGGTGGTTTCACAACAGCACCTATGCAGTTAGGCAGTCTTGTTTGCCCTGGGTTTAAAAGGGTGACCTACTCATTGGTTTGTGGAAAGTTTTCTTGCCGGTCAATCTGAAGCCAAAGCCACTGTCCTGTCTCTCAAAACACAGTTGGGTTACCTCACTCCAAACACTCTAGCAAACAGTGCTCAATGCCTTAAACAAAATTAAGTTGGATGGAAGACAAGTGACTTTCCTAGAGCAAATGTGGCTGCTCTTTCATCATACGCTCATTGAGCACTGAAATAAATAAATAAGTAAAAGGCTTATTGCTTTGATACACTTTGAAAGCAATTATGGAAGCCTTTGTAAATGACAAGCCCCTACGGATTGTTTTTGGCACACATAACTGGTCTACTTCAGAACCACTTCTTGCAATATAACAAAAGAAGCTTGTTCCTAGTTTGGGTACGTGTTGTTTTAAGTTAAAGCCAAGAGTGAGTTTGCTGCATTGTTCATACAAATGAAATAGAGGATACTTGTAATTTTCCAATTCTCACTATCTAATCCACTTTCTTTCATGCTGGTCTCATTTTTCTCTGATAGTCTGTTTTACATTCATTTAAACAGTATGTGACTCATAGTCCGCAATAGATTAGAAAAATGTAATTATCAGACCATGAGCTATCCTGGTTCAAATATGAAATGATTGAATTTAGATGGCAAGAATCTGTCTGCTAGATCGATAACATACAAATTGCTCCCAACATAAGTTTGTTCTAACATATTTCCATATCAGTTTGAGTTTTGTATGAATTTTTATTGTGTAATTCAGAAACCTACAGAATAATTTCATTTGGGTAGTGTAAATAAGGTAAATGTTACAGGTCCTGTCTGCTGAAGAGTTTTATTTGACGGGACCCAGGAATTGGGTCTTTTCTGCCATGGACCCACCCTTTGGAACATCATTCCCCCCAAGGTGAGATTAGCCCTGACCATAATGGCATTTAGGAAATCCCTGAAAACATGTTTTTTTTTAGCAGGGTTGGTGATCCCAGGGAAATGGGAAGGGAGATGGTTACACTGTGGAGGACGCTGGTCCATTCTCCCATGGTTTTATTTATATTTGTGTTTAATTCTTTTTAATTGTTTTAATTGTTTTAACTGGTTGTTTTATTGTATATTTCCCAGAGTTATGTTTGTGAGATGGGCAGCTATATAAATCTGCTAAATAAAATTTAAAAATATATATTAAACCAAACAAATGAATTATACTGTCAGCCCAATGTCAGCCCAATGTATTGCCTTTTAATATCTTATCCCATGAATTCAACAGGATGGACTCCTTAGTATGATATAATCTAAATGTGTAATAGCGCAAAATTCATTCATTCCTAACTCAGACGTTTAATTTCTAGATTCCCCTAAAAACTAAGGAGAATGTTGAAGAATGACAATCCTAAGAATGAATGAAGTTTTAACAATAAAAAAAATTCTTCCAGGGCAACAATAGAACAGATTTATAGAACTAGATAACAAGAGAACAGCCTTGACCATATTAATATATTTAAGTTGTTTCCTTGGCAAAAATACCATGGATTGCATTTTGTCTTAAAGTAATATGCTGTGGGCTTCAGTCAGTGGGTGGAGCAAGACAAAAATAGTTTGATCAAGGAAAAGGAAAAGTACTGTAAGTTTAAACACCTTCTTGATAAGTGCCCAAAGGCATCCCCAGGGAATTAGAAAAGACAAGATGGCGGTCGCATCAGTGTGATCAAAACCCCGCCCCCTTTGTACATGCACTGACATCATACCACACACAAAAGGCTTGTCAGCCATCTTCACTTTTCTGACCTTTCTCCATGGATATTGCTGTTGGTACTTACAGTAAGAATTGTGGAAACTAAATTTAACTATGAATAAAAAGACTGTAAATAAATCCATCAGTTTATATAGGGAGTATTTTGTAATGAGTATGAGACAAAGCTTTTCCAGTATAGAAGGGACCATAAAGGATAATCTAATCCAACCCTCTGCAATGTGCAAGAAAACCAGTTAAACTGTTCATGAGAAATGAATCAACCATCCAGCCTCCTTACAAACCTCCAGAAATGGAACACCTACAAATTCCATTGGTTGACTGTTCTACCATAGTACAGATCTTACCATTAGGATGTTTTTCCTTATATTTAAATAACATCTAGGTAGCTTCAACTTATATCCATTATTTCTGCTCCTAGTTTCTGTGACCATGGAAATAATTCTTCACTATCTTTTCTGTAGCTTCCCTTTACATACCTGAATGCCGCTTTCATGTTTCCCCTCAAGAGTTCTCCTAGGAAACTTAACACCCTGTCAGGAGGGCACAATTTTGGTTTCATGTTGACTTTCAAGTCACTTATATTACAAGCATGTAGAAGGATCAAGCTGATGCTTTATCCCACTAGCTGCAGTATTGTGACTCTCCCCCAGCCTTCATTCTGTAGCCAGAAAATTTGTAGCCCCAATAACTTGCCCTCACCATGAGATTCTTAGAACAAGAAGGGATGCCAATGCATTCCCAGCAAGAGCAGAAGCCTTGCATGTGGCCTAGGATGGATGTCTTTCAGAGGCTGCTCTTCCATTACCTGGAAATTTGCAGTATTGCTCCATTATGACTAGCTACATATTCTTTCTTCCTTGAGGGAAGTCTTGCAGCTGTCAAGACAGCCAACCATTTGCACATTTTGGAATATTTAAAAAAGCTCATCATCCTTCCTGTGCCTTTTGTTGGCCTAATATAAGAGCAAATGTCAAAAATTGTGTTTCTTCATGCTACGCATATCACAATATGAAGCTTCATATTGGCGGACCTACTGGGATACATTTTCTTGAACTTTATTATAAAGGACCTATTGCATGTTAAGGATCTCTACACCATTTTTGTGCTCACTGATCTTTTCTCTGGGAGAGCCCACTTCATTCCCTGCCATGCTCTTCCCATTGCCCCAAAGACAGCTTGTTCGTTCATTCAGAATTTTTCTGGAATTTGTTGACTGATTTCCAACAGGTGTCCACAATTCATGACACATTTTTGAAGTTCTATTTGTTCTTGATCCATGATTTACAATCAGATGGAAAAAGTGACAGAACAAATGCTACCTTAGAATAATACAATTTGTATCCCTATAATAATTCAGTTTCTATCTTCACTGTGTTCTTCCCATTTCAGACTATGCAGCTCTAATCTAGCTTTCAGCTGAATGCTCCCAATCTTCACTCATCCAGACTGAGTGATTCCCCCAAACGTTCAGCAGATAGGTGTTTTCTTAAAGATAACTAGATTGCACCAAGCCCAGCAACAAGTTCTCTACTGTCCATCACATCCCCCTAACATATGTAGTTGGAAAATTCATCTGGCTTTCTATTAAATGTCTCTTCTTTACACATCTGGCTAAGAATCTGGCTGCCAAGTTTATTGGAACATCTCCTGAAATAGTACAGATCAATTTTGAAGCAGCTTTTTCAACAGCAGCTTCTAGCCACATTAAAAATACAGAGTTTTCCACTGCTGGTTTGAGAGTATTCTGTCTTCCCCTTATTCATTCTGGAATCTCTGCAGATTCTAGGGAGAGGGCAGGCTTGTGTATTGATTTACTGGAAAGGCTACACAGGCACTGGATGTTCCCTAGAGAATACAGCTGATGTGCATGTGACCTATTTCGTTCACCTTTTGTATTCATGTATCCTCAGAAATCCAAAGCACGTAACTGGTTGCATAACCAACGTTTCTGCAGCTGTCAGTCATTCCAGCACTGAGGAAGAGAGGGACTGGGTAGAACAGGGGAAGGGGGTTATATCACTAAGGAGAAAGGTACAGAGAACTGTTTCTTCAGCCTCTAGACTGGAAGAGATAGAGAAAGAGTCCTGAAAAGGTTGAGGTATTGTTATCACCAGCAGAAGAACAAATGGAAACTCAAAACTCTTCTGACACTTCCTCATCCAGTACTATCTCCATGGAGATGAAGCAAGGGAAAGAAACACCTTTGTCCTGAGTCAGGGACAAAAAGGATTTTTTTCTGGCCTGAAGATTAGCAGTTTGCACTCTGCAGAAGTGAGAAAGCCACCACTCTCATTACAAGTGGTTTGGGGTAAGATCGGCCTCATGGTTACAAAAGGGTTTTCTTCCATCTTACTTTACATTCTTCTTTCCTCTGATGGGGTAGATTAAGATGACTATTTATCATGTAATTGGTAGATAATTATCTCCCTGTGCAGAGGATCTATCCAAATAGAAATTGTCCTCTAGAACCTATTTGCAAGTGTGTACTAACAACACGGATTACTACATAGAGCATGTATACACATTATTTTCTAATTTGATCAAGATCTAATGTCACCTTTCTAAATCCTTGCTACCATCACAACAGGGGGCATACTTCTGGACAAGAATTCAGGCCTCTTACAGAGTGAATTGACCTCCTTCCACCCAGTTGTAGCTTCCTCTTGTTCCAGTTACAAAGGGTTTTGAAACTGAGGAACTCTTGTTTGCAAGTAGTAGCATCACTTGTAAAAGTGGCTGGATTTTATCACTGATTGATGGAGACATCTCTATTGCCTTATTATCCAGAGGGCACACTGTAATTAGCTGCTAGCTACTCTGCTGGTATAAAAACTTACACTACAGAGATGCTTGTAGTTTCCTAGTAACAGCAACTCACTTAAGCTCTGCTACAGTTCAAATATAAAATTAAATACTTGAGTGGCAGAAAACCTGGTGGTCTAGAACTCCCCAAATTTTGAACTTTCAATAATGTTATTTAGCCAGTCAACATAGATAACTGGCTTCCAAAGTGATTGTGTTGATTTTTGGGCTAATGGTCTAATGCTTGCCACAGTCATCATTTAAATTAGATCTAAAACTGGGTTTATCAGGAATGCCAGTCCTTCACTAAAGAACTTTATCTCCTGATAAAAGTTTCCCATCCCATATGTGGAAAAAGAGATTTGAATATCTTTGCACAAAAAAACTAGTTTGCATATACTTACACAGTAATTAGACTGTATAAATTCAGTGCATCTGTTGGCTTTGGCTATGATGGTTTGACTTGAAACATAAATGGAAAGAACAAATTTAGAGTACCAGTTCATCTTAGAGAAGCTGCAGTTACAGCCACATTTTTGTCAAAGTTCTCCAAGTCTACATTGCTATTATTTTACAATAGTGCATTGACAAAGATGTTATGATGTTAAGATTCCAAGTGTAACTCATCACTGCTAAAATGTGTAATGTGTGTCTTGCAAGCCATAATGCTAGCATAAGATAAAAAAGTAATAGAAACATTTTGTTAAGGGCAAAATAGATAGGAAGCTGGAATGGAATAGGCAGTGTTCAATCAGTAGAACTAATCTCATATGATCGCTAATACATTTTGGATTCAATTTAACTGAACAAGACAGTTGTGTATATTAAACTGATTGTGTTGTTCTTATTATATAATGTGCATAACTTTTAGTTGCCTGCCAGTTGGCATCACCTACGTTTAATCTGAAATCAGACTTACAATGAGTTTACAAAAGAAATATAATTTGTCAGAGGGTTAAGCTCATGCTTACACTCGGAACTATAGTTCAAACTTTCTTGTTAAGAAATACTTTTCTGTTACTCTTATTCTCTTAAGTAGTCAACTGAATTAGTACATTCTGGATAGCATTATTTTGGACTGTAGGAAGAAACTTTATATAAGTTTTTAAATTAGAAGAGCAATTTAGCAAATAAATGAATTTATTAGTTTATATTTCATAATGCCATGTAAGTGTAGCATTCAAGCCAGTTAACAAGGTTAAATTAAAGTAATCAAGCAATAAATTAAAATGATCAACAAATAAATAGCATAGTGAATAATTAAAATTGAACAGCATTAATAAAAAACATGCCTAAACAAAATTGTTTTCATCTGTGGAAGAAGCTAAAAAGAGACAGCCAAATTTTCACAGAGGAAAACTCTACAACTTTGCAAGTTGGGGGGGGGGGGCAGAGGACATTATTCATCCATGTGATCATAAGGCATAATCCAGATAATATGAAAAGATGTGATTCTTAAAGTAGTTACATGCATATTAGTAATCATGGCAGAAGTTCTTTTTGGGCAGAATACAACTGATTCTTCAGCTACATCTAGATGTTGATAAATCTGTTGCAGGTCAAAGTTCTTACACGTTTTGGAACAGCACTGCAACATTTGGAATGGTCATTAATGACTGAAAAGTGAAAACCAGCAGGCTTTCCCAAAAGGATTGTTATTGTTCTTCAGTTTAAGAATGCTGAGGAAATATACCCCAGTGTACTGCATCTTTACTGCTCATGAGATTACACAGGTGTGAAAAGAACTGGACATAACTTTAGTTAATCTTTATTCCTTCTCTCCTACAGATAGGGAAAAATCACTGAATGAAACTCATTAAGTGGGAAAAAATTACATCAGTCTTAGAAGACTAATTTCCAAGTAAACGTATGTAGAGTGAAACATGTCTTCTACAAGATCATCCAGTGAATTCATATCTTTGAACTAGAGGTGTGAAAGACCAGGAAAAAATAAAAATGCAAGGAGAAATCCCAGTCTTCTTTATGCTATTTTTTCCAAAATATTGGAAAAATGGATTATAAAATATTTCCTAATATTTTGTTTATAAATGATACATTACAATTAGAATATATGTCACCAGTTTGGCTGCAAAAAAGGCAAATGCAATTTGGGCCTGCATCAACAATAAATCACAGGAAGACTCATTTAATTCTTTCTGCATTGATAGATCTTATCTTACTTATTTTTAGCTAGTTATGGGCCAAACAACCAGTTTTAAGGAGGAATCAGAGAAACTGGAACAAGTTCAGAGAAGGACAACAAAAACTACCAGAGATCCAAAAATCTAAGCCCTAATCAGAGAAACTGAAAGAACCTGGGATGGTTAGCATTAAGAAAGAAGACCGAGAAGAATAATTCGATATCACTCTTTAAATACCTGAAAGGAAGCATACAGAAAACTTCAAGCCTTGTTCTCTGTCACTACAGAATACATGAGATAGAATGATAAAGTTAAGTGACAGGAATGCTAATTCAGGTAAAATGTTACAAACTTCATAAGTAAGAGCATTTGCATGGTAGAACCATAAACCTAGAGAAATGTTGGGCTTCCCTTCACTGGATATGTTTGAGCAGAAGTGGGATAGCTAGCTGTCAGGAATGCATTTCTGCAATGAGCAGGAGCAGCATTCAGTGGCTTCAATGATACTTCATGTTCTATGTTTCTGTATTTCTATCACCCATTTATACCCAAGGGTATTAGTCCCAATTCTTTAGCAGAAAATAGTTCCAATATCTTTAGCAGAAAATATCCCAGATCAGGGTATGAATCCACTGATGATCATTCTGCAGAATACTTGCAGGTGATCAGTGAATAAATAGCCATCTTTGTCTCTTAAATTAAAAGTTACAGAAAAATGGAGTTATGTTTCCTACAGGACAAAATCCCACCATTCCTTTATTTAAATATTAAATACTTACCTAAGAACAATAAGTTTTCCATTAAGACATTGTTAAAGACAATCACTTGAACTATATTACATAGATGATGATATTACTTTTCCATATTTGGAGCTTCGTTTGAGGCTTAATTTTTTTCCCCTTTTCTTTTTATATTGCCCTTTTTCTTCTCTAAACATTTTATTCATAGTAATAAGCCTGTGGTATAAAATTAAATCATGTTTTAAAAACAGTAGTGTAATCTACTTATTCCAACCATCCAGGCTTAAAAATAATATTTTATTCTATCTATTTAAAAAGTGAAGCCTAGTTAGAGCCTTTTATAAATAAATCCAATTTTGTATACCAAATTTTCCAGTGATAGGCATCTGTGACTGAACTGTTTAAACTAATATTCATCCAGCATGCTTGATTATAAGCTGCCATTGGTTTAAAGATGCAGATTTCTTCTGTAGTGCTTATGGCCAAATATACAACCAATATAAGTAAAATGCAAACGAGATATTCAGGCACAAATGTGATAAGGATCTGGCATTCTGTTTAGACATTCACTGGTTTTCAAACCAGCCTATCAAGGTAGTTGTACAAATTGTTCTATCATGTAGCAAGATATGGAAATATGATCTGAATAATATTCTTGGCATGCTACTTGCGTTTCTATCAGACTGATTCAAAGAGGTAAGATAAAGTCTCTTTCAAGTCAAGCTCAGCTTCTGATAACTACATGAACATGCCTCACGCAGTTTACTTGGCAGCAGCCTGGAAATGTTTTGTCAATGTTTTTCCAGACTACCTTTAATCTTCATATCCTGGAGATCACTCATCCAACTACTTGCCAGAGTTGACCCTGCTTAGCTTCTGGTCCAAAATCTGCCATAAGCTGCCATCTGCTGAAACTCAAAGGAATATACATCTATAGATACGTCTCTCTGTGTATGTGTGTGTATACACACACAGAGAGAAACACCCCTCTTTATCTTTTAACCAGATATGTGAGATTAATACAAAATTGTCAGAGTGTAGTTTTTTAGGTATAGGTAATATATTGCACTTTCTTTTTTTCTTTTTCTTTTCACCAGTCTTCTTCCATTAGGTTTGTTATCACCTCTCTTACTCTGTATTACTCTGTATTGAAAAGCACTAATATAGACAATCTAAACAGCAGTTATTTGGAAGTTCTACCCATAGGTATAGAAGTGTATTAAAATGTATCTCTTATTCAGAAAAAATAAGAAGCAGAGCCATTTGCTAGTCCTGTCTTGACATTACTGTATCCCACTTGAAGATCTGAAACCTTCTTCTGTGTATATACAGTTGTGTTTATATAAATACTTCTGTCCTTGTAATGCATATCCATTGTTGTATGGGATTTATATAAATTAATGTTCCATAAAAATGGAAACCCAGTGATGTACAGTGCATACATACAAACACAGATGGGTGTCCCATTCAGTCCTTCAAGTTGATATATGACAGTCTAGAAACAGTGGTAACAATAGATGATTCACTTTGCTCCCATGCATTTAACAATGTATGACAACTTCTAAACTGAACTACTTGAAATTGATTACATGATAAATTATAAACAATCTGGAACTCTTACAGGCAAAAAAATGTTGGAGAACATTATTTTTTATCGTTTGAAGGTATTGCCCAACGTTCTATCAATTTGTTTTCTGTGTTACTAAATGTTACCGTAGATGCCTGTGTGCACATTATTTTGCAAAGTTTTATGTGCTTCAGCTTTTTTCATTAAAACTCCACCTTTCTTGTTTATTTTCCCCATGCAAGTTCTCAACCATAATCAAGCTTTAGGCATACAGAATTACCTTTATCAGTTCTGTTCCTTCTCTATCTCTCTTCTGTGGTTTCTCCTATTGTTTATATTGTAAATTCCGTGGTTGTTTGCACTGACATATTTTGCTCCTATGTAACTCTGTAAATTGAAGTAAATCATACCTTCTTACATTTATTTTTTTCATATTTTTATTTTTAAAAATCATTAAGACAATTTCTGTACTGTCCCAATCCAATGATTCTGAACAGTTTTTAATGATAACTAGTGAAAGCCATAGTCCTAAAAGCTTTCTGTAGATTCCATGTAGGCTGGAGGAAGCATATTTATATTCTGGATTATCTATGTATCTTCATGGCCATTGAAATGCCACATTGGACTTAACATGTGGCATGAACAGTTTGTGGCTGTTACCAGATATTATGCTTGAACTATGTATACTGGCTTGGATCCTAAGAAAATGAAGAATGTTTGCAGAAGAAAATCTTTCTATAGCTCTCTAAAACAAACAAACAAACAAACAAATTGTAAAAAGAAAAGCCTTATGAATAAAATAGTGTAGGACATAGGAAAATTCTGAAGTGATGGAATTAATCAAAATCAGGTCCTGCTTGCTGTTTATATGTACATTGTATAATTTATGTACAGAGTATAATCTACAGCCATGTTTTAGCATTATACCTAACTTTGCACCAAGAATGTTTAGACCAATTCACATATTAAAGATGTATTACCTCCTAATAAATATTATGAAGGATACACATTTTACAAGAGGATTAATGATGTGGTTTTCTTAATGCCTGCATTTGATATAAAACAATAGGCAATATTTGCTCACATTGTTTTGGAGTAAAGAATCTAAGTGTTTAGGTTTAGAAAAATGGAGTCTCCTTGTTTTAGTGAAGTATGCCAGTTTACATCGTAGAAATCCTAGAAATGCATTAAAAAATGAAGCAGTAAAGTTTGAATTAAATATATGTCAATGCTTCTCTCTTTATACAACTTACGTTGACATTTACATGATCCTGATCTTAAACAAAGAAAAAGGATGCATCATTGAAGGCAATTAAAATAGAGAGAAGTGAAGGCATAAATTTCATCTGCAAATAAACGTATGCACTTACAATCACAGTATGCAAATGCATACAATATATTTATTATTTTCATATATAACAAAAGTCCCTATTAATTATAGTGCTTGATACTTCCAAAAATATATTGTGTACAATTTAATGAGATTTAAGCCTCCTACATAAAATAATACATCTACTATATCTTTCTAGGTTCCCATAGAAATATACCTACCTTGCTTGTGTGTGTGTATGAATTTTATTCAAAACAAAATACTTATTTATCATTAATATTCCACATTAATTTATAAAGAAATGTAATATCAAATACTAATATCAAATACATCTTAACACTGGAGAAAATAAAATGGCTAGTTTGGGCAGATTTTTCGTCCAATATTTAAATCAATTAGAAAATGTATCAACAGAATATTACTGTTTTTTTCCATATGAATCAGCTTTTCTTAAACTAATGGTTATATTTGCTGATCCTGATTGATGAATGACATTGGACCATTTTAGCTAGAGATAATAGGAAATCTTCTCATTCTTTCCATAAGAAGAATTATCACATCCTTGGTGCTATAAGGCAGACTTGTGTTCATTTATAGATATGGAGTTCCTTACATGTAAACCTCTCTACAGAAGGTATCCCAAAGTGAAATGTTGAACCATAATGGAAATTTGTTTACTGATTTTTTTAATCTGCACAATATTCAGAGTTCTATGATCAGATTAAAAATGACTTAAAAAATAAAAAACTGTAAACATTAAAAGATATAATTTTCATAAAGTCTTTTTTGTGATGATTGCATGGATTCATTATAGTATTTCTATAATTATACCAAGACAATATTAAAAACAGGGCAGGCAACAAATATGGTGGGGAAAGTGTGTCTTTTTCCATTTTAAAATAAGGTAAGTAGTAATGTAAGTTGTACTGAAGTTATGATGCACCAAGTATTTGTTCCAGTTTTGTTTGTCCTGTTTGAAGAGTCAGGAGGATGAAGTTGCAGCATGGAAATATAAAGTAGTGAAAATTTTTAATTCAAAATTTGTGAGGGTGGTGGGAGGTGACATCATCTTGTTTGTTGGTAGTTTTTTTCTTAAAAATCCACTTTTGCTTTAGAAAGCCAGATGTTGTGCTAAATATCTCACAAATACTTTCCTGTTCCATCCTCCTCCTTATTACAAGAATTACATGGCTCTTTAATGATCAGCTGTCCGTGCAGTGTTGTATGGTCAGATAATCATGTATAATAAGAAAGAAAATACAGGATGAAAGCCCTTGTATAAGTATAGGCATGCATCTATAAAATACGAAAATAGAAAGTAGGTCCATCATTGAGCAAGTTTGGAAGATCTTCTCCCTTTATCAAAATTGTATCTGGAATTTGTTGTGTTGCTTTATATGCAAGGAATAAATTTTCCCAAGAATGCCAGGACTTCAAATGACCCATATTCCTTGGTGTTAAAGAGACAGGCTGAAAGAATTATGTGCATTTTTTTCCTTTTACCAACTCAATGGAATGTTGGAAATTAATTATATAAAGGGATTGGGACTTTGTCTGTCAGGATA